>NW_024869034.1:328541-448594 GCF_013358625.1 Macadamia integrifolia
AAAAAAAAAAATCCAATTCCAAGGTATAGCTAAACAATTCTTACCACAAAATACAAAACTCAAATTAGATTTCATGTGGTAGGTAAAATTTACATCACATTCACGTGAAAGGTGAAAGTCAAATTCAAATGGAAAGTAAAATTCATGTGAAAAGAAAAATTCAAATCAAATCCAAATCAAGAGCAAATCAAGATTCCAATTCAAAAGTCCAAATTCAAGATTCTATTTCAAAGGTCAAAATCCAAGACTTCAATTCAAAAGTCCAAAAGATTAAAAATCCAAAGAAGAATCAAAGATCAAAAATTCAAAAATCAAAGGTCAAAATTCAAGATTCCAATTTAAAAGTCCAAAAGATTAAAAATCTAAAGAAGAATCAAAGAATCAAAGGTAAAAAATCAAGAATCAATTATTAATGTCTTTTACAGGGTTGAAGGAGCAACGAATTTCTTTCCTATAATTGCCAGTACCAGATAGCCTAGACTGGTTCGAAAGAACCAGCTTGGAAGACCAGATAGCTTAGCCCGGTTCGAAAGAACCTGCCTGGAAGTCTAGAAAGCTAGCCCGATTCGAAAGAACCCACTTGGAAAACAAGATAGCCCAACTAGGATCTAAAGAGCTTGCTTGGAAGACCAGATAACCCAAACCGGTTCGAAGGAACCTGCCTGGAAGACCAGATAGCTTAGCCAGGTTCAAAAGAACCCACCTGGAAGACCAGATAGCCTAGCTCGGTTTGAAAGAACCCGCCTGGAGACAAAATTTCCTGAACTGGCACATGTGAAGCCCAGCTAAGGAAAATAAAAAAAATCAAGTACTAACATCTTTTGTAGGATTAGAAGAGCAACGAATTTCTTTCCCACAATCAATAGCCTAGGTAAGTCCTAAACTTCAAAGTAATTACGAGATATTACCTGTTGCATTTTCAACTCCGTCATAAATGAGCAAGATGATGACAGTACATGCTCCAGGTGACAAAATGTGATCGTTCTTTTATTTGCCCTTTAGCTATTGGCACAGGCCTCAACCAAAGAGGGGTTTTCTGTAGAGACCCAATTTTGTCACCCTCCAGTTATGATGATATGGGGATCTCAGACATGACTTTTGACTTCCGATCAACAGAGATGATGGACTAAGAAAACCCAAAAACATTCCACTTCCTATAAACCCTGGAAATCCTTGCATGGGAGAGAAGAGGGTCCAATTTTGACTTTTTATATATGAAGGAATCTAGTCAAGATGACCATACAGATGGATAGTGCTCAAAAATACGATTCCAATGATATATGGCACGTCAAAATCGGACCATCGAATCTTCAGTGATCATCGCCAGAAAAATCTATGATCGCACACGCACTGGCTAGCAGGACAGACCACATGCATACTGCACGCACTGGCCAGTAGATGGCCAACCTGCATGCATACTCTGTGCTGGCTACTACCTACAGCAAGGTAGTCCATGCCTGCTGCGCAGCCAGCCCCACTGCACGCGTGTTGTGTGTGCTCTCCTGCATGACCCAGCCTTTGCCCTAGCATGGCCTAACCCGTGCCCTCAACTAAACCTGCCTGTAGCCCTATTAGCTAGAACCCGTGCACCTGTAGGTTACTGCCAGTGCCCCCACTAGCTGTAGCCCATGCGCCCGTAGGTTTCTGCCAGCGCCCCCGCTGGCTGCAACCCACACCTATGCATGCTGCTGCCCAGCTTGTGCGAATACTGCCTTGTGCCCAGCTAGCCTTGTTTGTTACCCAGCCAATGCCCATATGTGTGTTGCCCCATGTGCCAAGTACCGCACACCCATGTCATAGTGCTGCACACCCTTACCACTCCCCTGCATACCCGCGTGCCATGCGCCGCACACCCATGCCACAGTGCTACACACCTATACCACTCCCCTGTATACCCGCATGCTATGCACCGCACACCCATGGCATTGCCTGTGCACTTTATACATATTGCCTACCCTCCTGTGCTTGCCATGTCCTGTGCACTTTGGCCCAATCTTGTGTGTCACCATCAATGGCTGGGATTGGTTTTCCATTGGCCCAATAGGTGAAGAGATTTCCTCTTCACCCACTTGAGACTAAAATCCCACTTTTTTGGTAAGGATTCTCTCTCCCAAAAACCCTCTGTTACCCATTGGATAAAAGCCTACTTCACCAATTTTAGTCCAAGAACCCTCTTTTGTCCGTTGGGTAAAAATTCTCCCCCCTTCCCATTAGTACGAAAATCCTATAAATACCCCCTCCTTTAGATTTTACACACCAAACAACCCCACCACACTCCATAGTAGTGAAACCCTCTCTTCTCCTCCCCTCCCCCTCTTGATTTTCTTTGGGTCTTCAAAATGATCTTCGTTAAGATCCAAAATCTTGTTCAGATCTTCGAAGTGTTCTTTGGGACTTTAAAGGTCTTCAATTCAAGTTCTTAGCCCAATCCAATTTTTACAAAAAATAGTATGTTCTTAGCCTCTTCCCTTTGAGTGTTCATGAGCTTTACTAGAAATAGAAATCCCTCCCCCCTTGAGGTTCTTCGGGTCTACGAAGAGATCTTTTTCAAGATCTGGAACTCTATTTGAATCTTCTAAGTATTCTTCAGAGCTTTGGGGATCTTCAATCTATATTTTGATCAATCCATTTTTTTTCAAAAATAGCAGTTCCTAGCAGAAGCCCTGTCCGAGTGCCCCTGGAATCTTTCCAGAAATAGCCATTCCCAGTGGAAGCTATGCAAAAGTACCACTTTAGCCTAGCCCTCCCCTAGCCTCTCCCCAGTGGAAGCTTTGTCGGAGTGCCACCTCATCCTTGTCCTCCCCTAGCCTATCCCCAGCAGAAGCTCTGCCGAAGTGCCACCTCCTCCTAAACCCAAAAATAGCTTTCCCTAGCTGAAGCTCTGTTTGAATCCAAATTCGAAATTAACAATTCCTAGTTGAAACCCTGTCAGAATACCATCACAGTCAGCATCTCTCAAGGAAGGAAGTTAGAGGTCAAGACCATCTTCCCCTGAGCCAGGAGAACATGAAAGACAATCCGAGCGGGTACTAATTAGGGGTCCACCCCTCTTGAGCCGAAACAGGGGGTAAGTTAAGGTACAGTTTCTCAACCAAATTGTTATCATGTAGACTTTATATAGACTTTGTTTTAGTGTATATAGTAGTTTAAATTCAATCAATGTATATATATGTGATAACTTAGCTATGCATGTGGAATAGTAATAATTATGAAAAATGTTCGTTCTTAAGTATCTAGTAGGAAGATTGGTTGAACTGGGTAGATTGGGTGCCTAACACCTTTCCAATTCTACAACCTGACACTTATCCTAAATCTCTAGACTAGACCAAATTTTGGTCCCTTTTCTCAGGAATTGGGCCCACCCTAGGGTCGTAGACCCATAACCCTAGGTGGCAACTCTAAACCCCCATTTGTATGATGCCGATCCCCATATTGGACCATCATAAAACCTTGATCTCAAATGACGAATTTTATACTCTTGTGAAATAGGCCCCCACATATCTCCGAGCGGTGATACAATTGTGTGGGGCCTGTAAGGTAAGCACACACGACACACATCCCTCCCTCATATGAACAAGAGATGAAAGAGAGAGGAGAGAGGATGGAATCAACACGCATGAGTCCATTTTTGGCCGTTATCCTCACAATAGGCTGATCCTAAGTATTGAGGAACTTCGAATGCACAAACAACACTTTGGATCTTACAAAGATCTCCACAAAGACTGGAAGAACCTCAAGAGGGGGTAGGGACTAAGGGCGAATTTCTTTTATGTAAAATCTCACTCAAAGAAGGCAAAGGATTGAAAAGTTTTGAAGGCCTGTAGAACACTTCAGATCTTATAAAGATCTCTCCAAAGACTTGAAAAATCTCAAGGGGGGAAGGGGAGGAGAGAGGGCAGAGCTTCTCTTCCTAGGATGCTCACTTGGAGGCTTGGATGTTGTGGTGTTGTGTTGTGAAAAACCAAAAGGAGTGGGGGTATTTATTGGATTCTTGAACCAATGGGGAGAGAAAGGGAATTCCTTTGGCCAATGGTAGAAAAAAGTGGTTCTTTTAAGCTAATGGGATGAAAAAATAAAAATTTAGGCCAATGGGGTGGGAGACGATTTTTGGACTAATAGGAAAAGTGAGTCTTTTTTTTGGGCCAATGAGTTGAGAATATTCCTTTTTGGGCCAATGGGAGGTTTTGGAGTAGGGTATACTAGCTAGACAAGGTTAGGTGCACAAGTGGGGGAAGAGAAAAATTTTTTACCCATCTGGTTGGTGGAACACGTATTCCAGTCATTGATAGCGGTAAATAAGGCTGGGCAGGGGTGTCCAGGGTATGCATGGGTGCATGTAGAGGGCTGGCCACGGTACACGACAATGGTAGGCATGGGTGCAAAAGGGATGGCAGGTAGCAGGTGCGCGGGGTTGGTATAATAGGGGGGCACGACATGGTACACGGGGGCACCTGGTATGGCATGCGAGGCCACAGGCTGGCACGATAGGGGCGTGCGGGCTGGCACGATGGGGATGCATGGCATAGCATGGCATGCAGGGGTGCAGGCTGGCATGGCAGGCGCACGTGGGCTGGCACGATGGGGGTGCACAGCATGGCACTCGGGGGCACGTGGCATGGCAAGTGGGGGTATAGGCTGGCACGGCCGGGGCTCGTGGCATGGCACGTGGGGGCGCGTAGCATGGCACGTGGGGGCAAGCTGCATTGGACGATGGGCTCACACAACATGGCACACGAGGGCACACAGGTTGGCACGGTGAGCGCACACGACATGTGGGGCTGGACTATTGGCTGGCTAGTTGGCTGTCGCGCACGAAAAAATATGATTTTTTAGGGAAGATTGCAGAAGATCCAATAGTTCGATTTTAACATACCATATATAGTTAGAATTGTATTTTCGAGTATTATCCATTCGTATGGTCATCCTGACCGAATTCCTTCATATAAAAATTCAAAATTGGACCCTCCTTTCTCCTGCATGGGATTTCTGGGGTTTTCTAGGTAGGGGATGTTTTTGAGTTTCCTAGATCAATTATCATTTCTGTTGATCGAAAGCAAGAAGTCATATCCAAGATCCACAATTCATCATAGCTAGAGGGGGTGACAAAATTGGGTGTCTACAGCATTTTGTCACCTCGAGCATATACTGCCGTCATTTTGCTTATTAATGATGGAGTTAAAAAATACAACAGGTAATATCTTTTAACTTCTTTAAAGTTTGAGACTTACCCATGCTGCCGATTTATATGAAAGAAATTCCCTGCTCTTCCAATCTTGCAAAAGACGTTAGTATTTGCCTTTTTCCTATACTGGGCCTCCATGTGCCAGTCTAAGGAAATCAATAATGAGATCGGGCCACCTAGGGCTGAGTTAATGACATTGGGCCACCTGGGGCTGGGTAAATGAAATTGGGCCACCTGGGGCCGGTAAATACAATTGGGCCACCTGGGGCTGGTAAATGCAATTGGGCCACCTAGGGCCAATTCAATGAAATTATTTCTTTTCTTGATTTTTCTCTTATCC
This sequence comes from Macadamia integrifolia, assembly GCF_013358625.1. Classification (NCBI taxonomy): domain Eukaryota; kingdom Viridiplantae; phylum Streptophyta; class Magnoliopsida; order Proteales; family Proteaceae; genus Macadamia; species Macadamia integrifolia. The sequence goes on from NW_024869034.1 coordinate 334,064, forward strand.
CTTGATTAGGATTCTTGATTTTTGGCCCTTTTATTTGGGATCTTGCTTTTTGCTTTTGATTTGCTTTTTGGTTTACTTTCCTTCTTTGAATTTTGACTATGAAAAATTTATTACCTACCAATAAAATTTTGACTTTTACCTTCCTCTTTTCCATGTGATATAATTTTCATCTACCACATGGATTTTACCCTCCCTTTGATTTTTACCTTCCACTTCCATGTGATAAAATTTTTATCTAGCACAAAAGATAATTTTGAACTTGGTATTTGGTGGTAAGAATTTTTTATTTGCTCCTTGGAATTGGAATCTCAAAAATATTTATTTATTTATTTTTTAAGAAAACAAATTTTTTTACCCATAAAATGGTCCCCCCCCCCTTTGCTTATTCCTCATTCTGATTTTTCTGAGCTGGGAACAATTTGTGAGTGAGTGAGCTCGGGTTTTGGAATCTTCTCGAAGATCTGAACCTTTTCGTAATTTTTGGATTTCTTCAAATTTTCCTTTGAAGTCCTTCATCTTCCTTTTGAAGATCTTCATAATTCTGAAGGAAGGAGTCATTTAGAGAATTTGACATCTTTTTGGGCTTCTTTGTAAATTGTGGAACTTCTTGTGATTTTGGGAAATATGGCTGAGAGAAGAAAGAGAAAGACTTGTGGAGAGCTCCAGTAGGATGGTTGTAGCAACTCTTCATGAGGGGATGAGGGCCTTACGGACTGGTACTCCAGACAGACACTTCACAACACTCGGAATCATGTTTATAACTTAGTATAGTGTTCATGGGTAAGTCCTTGCATTTTATTATTATTATTATTTTATTTTTTATTCATTCATTATTGTTTCTCTTTCTCCTATCATTCATTTTTTTATCATTTTATTTATTTTTTAAAAAAAGCATGAAAGGGAAGTACCATCGACCTTGGCAAGATATGGCCACCGAAACACAGCTCAGGGTTGGTATAGGATGCTTCCCTACAGAGTGAAGGAGATGGTTAACTCATGATACTTGAGTCGATTGGTTTCCATAGAGATTAGGAAGTTCAACCTGGCATTGGTAGGGGCCCTGACAGAGAGGTGGTGGCCGAGTACTCACTCTTTCCATCTTCTTATCGGCGTGATCACTATCATGCCCGTGTGTTTCTATGCCCTGATAGGCATACCATTTGGGGGGAGGCCCTTGACCCTTCCCGATACTCTGATAGCTAGGGAGTTCATGGATTTGACAGGCATAGATATCAAGGGTGATTAGACATACATCCACCTTGGTGAGATCAGTGCTCATTGGTAGAGGACCGGCCTGGGGGTAAACCCCGGTAACCTGGCACAGGTGACTTGTTCTTTCCTTTTATTCACTATGGGTCAATATCTCTTCGGTGACCTCCGAGGCGAGGTAGACATTCACATGGTTTCCTTCTTCCAAAATCTTTGAGATGTGGACACCTAGGATTGGGGCGGGGCTGCTTATGCATATTTGTTATGATCACTAGATCTATTATCATATGGGGGCTGAGGTCTCAAGGGAGCGGGCTACATCCTCCAGGTAATCTTTTGTTCTTGTACTCATTTCTTTTCATTTGATTGCATTTTTTCACTTTGGTTTTTCAAATCAACCCTGGTGCTATGATCATCTGGAGATTATGGCTCCCATACTGAAGGATCCTCAAGCATCGCCCTTTCCCATAGTTCTGAGATGGGAGATAGCCAAGTACGTAGTGTTCGGCTCTATCCTCTAGGGACTACTGCCCATGCTCTCCTGAATGGTCTTACAGAGGTAAGCCATGCTTTGTCATTAAATTTCCTTATGTCCTGTGCCGTGCTTATTTTTTCTTCAATTTATAGGTCACTTGGAGACCATTCCATCCTCTCATGTTCCCGGACCTTGATGAAGTTACTCGGGCTAGATACTTATCAGAGAACCGAGTCCTATTCAGAGGGATGTGGGGCCATACCTGGTATTTAGGAGAGAGGGTCATACCCCAATGGTCTGATATTGATACACGCTTCTCTCCTTGTCTTCCTCCACCAACCATGCATTGTCCGGAGTGCATTCCTGTGGACCAAATTGAGAGACTGGCCGACGGAAGATGAGACGATTCATTCCTTGAGTCAGATAGGGATTACAAGACTTTCCTTGAGGAAGAAATTGTTTGCACCCCTCTAGGTCTTGACGGTCTAGTGGTATGCTACTCTTCCTTGAGTATCACCTTAATCTTTCAATTCCTTGTCACCTTGATCGATGTTCCTTCAGGGGAGAATAGGGCGTGTAGACCTTTCTACCATCCAATCACATGTCAGTGCTACTGGTCCATCCCAAGTGGGACCTTCTACTAGTGTGGGTGGATCCCTCAGGATAGCCACCATTCCCTTCTATGGCTTCCTAGGTTGGTCATATCCCAACATAGCCAATCTTAGCATCCCCCATTTATTGAGGCAGAGAATAGACAGATGCTTCTCTTGGGCTGTCCATCCCATATGATTATGTGAGTATCTAATCATCCATCATTTGCTTGGCTTTTAGCCCTCCTTAGCTTATATGTTCCTTTTCAGTGTCTCCAGAGGTCTATACCAAGATCCAGAGGATACATCAGGGCTTGTGTGAGGTGGTGATCGAAAAGGTACCATTACCCTTCTCTTTTATTTTTCTTCTTCTTTTATTACTTTTTTCTTGACCATCTCTCATATTCCTTAGGATGAAAGGATTGTTGCATTAGAGAACCAAGTCAGCTTCTATCAGTTGGAGAACACCCAACTATAACCACAGATTTAGGATCTAACCCGAAGGTTGGCAGATTCGGGATTGACACCCATGGACTCCTTGCCATTTCATAAGGGAAACTTTGAGTATGGTTCAGATGAGGACTTTGACTCTTAGGGATTTGTTCCTAGAGTTCTTGCAAGCACAAACACATGTACATCTTTTTTTTTCTTTTCCCTCCCACTATTTGTTCACTTTTTTATTTTTACATTTTATGAATGGAAACCTATCTTTGGCACAAAGAAAAGTTTTGCTTTATTTAAGATTTGGAATGTTTAGGCATAATTAATTCCACAACTCAAGTCTTCATTAGAGTAATCAGGATAACACGAAAATCCAAATATTTCCTCATTTTACTACCAAGTGAATTGCAAGAAAATAACTTTTCTACCATAAATAGGATAGATAGGTAGCAATATAAGGAGTCAATTCTTGGGGTGGGTATAGTTCACCAGCTCCTCGGGATCATCTGCTTTCAGTCTATACTATCGACTGATGTAAGTGGACAAGTAAAAAGACGTATGAGTCAATCCCATCAACCTGATGTAATTGTATCCAGGGATCTTCATCAGAAAATCTTCCTGCAGCTTCTCTGGGCATCTCCATGCAATGTCCTTTGTAGTTCTTCATTATAGGTACTCTTTCCAATCAACAATGAGCTTGAATTTCGGGGTTTTCCTCATTTCCTGGTAGAAAGAGCTCTGGGTTGGCATTCTTTTGATGGCCTAGTCAACCTCAGTTTCTTGAGGAGCCAAATTTGAAAAATTGCAAAACTTCCTTGATACTAATCAAGTCCGAATCTATGGCTATGGCCCATGTCATCAAATCCCTTGAGCATAGGGATGATATCACCTCTTTTCTTCAATTGCTTTACCACTTCTATTAGAACAAATGGTGCACCACGTCTAGGAGTTCGGAAAACATAGCGAGCTATCATGCAAAGTAAATAAGCATCCTGTGACCTTTGTTGATGGGTTCCTCCCAATGATAGATACTTAGAGAAGATTCTAGCCACCTTCAGAATGTCAATCTTCCCCTATCTAACGAATTGCTTCACTTCCTCCTCCTTCCATCCGAAGAAATCCTAAATTTTCTCTAAGTAATCTGTCTTCAACGATGATTGTATTAACCTGCCTTTTGGTGAAGATAGCATACAAACTCAAAATTCTTTATGAGTTGGTCAAATCTCAACTAATCCAAATCAAAACACATAAAGATTGGTATCCCAATGTTGAGGCATTTATTGGAGTATATGGTGATGTAGCTTTACACACCCGATCCGACTGAGCATCGACATATTCATGGATTTTAGTAGTCCTGGTGCCCTCATGTTTATGTCCAAGGTCCATTTTCTCAATGTCTCATCTAATAAGTCCATGAATTTTCCTGCAACCATGACAAACAAAAGTGAAGACGATGATTTACCAAGTATCACTCATTAATTATTAACACAACCAAACCTTCACCACTGTTGCATCAAACACACTTTTTTTTGACTAATCAAGGATGAGGAATGGACTGGCCTTAACATACTGGTGCCAAGTGGTGACTTTCGGGAGATGAAATTCTGGATACGAATCTGGAGGACCATAGACGGATGACGGATGTCTAATGGCCTTGCATGCCAAATGGCGATTCTTAGACGACACAAGCTATGATGATCTTTTTAGGTCCCTTGATCATTAATCTAGGAACTAATTTATTGCTTTGAGATGGTTGAGACCGCACTTGCACATATCAAGTTGCCTATATTTCCCTTGAGAGGAATCAAGTCTAGCGTAGTTTGGGCTATTCACCCTTTTAGACATAATATCTCTTGAGTTGATCCATGTTGACCAATCTGAGTATTTCTTTGCCGTTGTGGTCTATGAGTTTTATAGCTTTGCCTGGTAGAATCTCTTTAACAGTGAATGGGCCACTCCAGTTGGGCCTGAATTTCCATCTAGGGTTAAGAATTGAGGCTCTTTGTTCTCAAAAAACAAGCTCACCTCCTCTGTATGGCGGGGGTTCACATTCTTGTTAAAGGCCCTTGCCATTCTCACTTGATATTTCTTCAGATTATCCATGGCTGTCATATGTCTTTCATCAAGAAATTTGAGCTTGTCATGTCTGGCCTTCACCCATTCTCCTTCAGGTAGCTGACTATCCAAAAGCAATCTTAAGGATGGTACTAAGATTTCCATGGGCAGCACTTCTTCAACCCTATATACCAAAGAGAAAGGAGTTGCCCTTGTCGAGGATAGCACAAAGGTCCGATATGCCTTTAAGTTAAGGGGTAACTTATCCACCCAATCCTTATACATTTCTGCCATTTTTTACAAGATGACTTTGATGTTTTTTTTGGCTGCTTCTACTGCCCCATTGGTCTGTGGCCTGTAAGTGGTAAAGCTGTGCCTTCTGATACTAAACTTTGTGTAGATTTTATCAGTTTTGCCCCAAAAATGGGATCCCTGATCTGATGTCAACTCTTGAGGTACTCCATATCGAGAAACGATAATTTCTTGGATGAATTTTGCCACCTTAGCAAAGGTGAGGATTGCATATGACTGAGCTTCTAGCCTCTTAGTGAAATAATCAATGGCTATCAAAATGAATTCATGACCATTGGATGCCTTTGGGTTGATCTTTCCAATGATGTCAATGCCCCAATTAGAGAATGGCCAAGGAGAACTGAGTGAGTGTAACTCCATTGGCAGGATATGTATGATATTAGAAAATGTATGACATTTGTGGCATTTCTTGACAAAGTTTACGCAATCTGCTTCCATTGTGTTCCAATAATATCCCAGCCTGGGGAACTTTTTTGCTAGCATTTTGGTATTCATGTGGGATCCATAGGGGCCTTGATGAATTTCCTCCATGATGGTCATGGCTTGTTCTTCATCCACACACAACAACTATATTCTATCATGGGACCTCTTATACAACAAGTCTTCTAGAAGGATAAACTAGGTGGCATATTTTCTCAGAAATTTCTTTCCTTTTTCTGTGGCTTCAATCGGGTATTTCCTTTCCCTGATAAAATCCACAATATGAGTGAACCAAGACCAACCATCTATGGTGAGAGAGTTCACCGAATTTTGATAAATGGGCTTGCTTCTTTGTTCCACTAAGAATGGTCGAACCCTAGCCATAGGATTGCATTCTACCATGGAAGCCAAAGTTGCAAGGGCATTGGTGAACTGGTTGTTCTCCCTTTGGAAGTATTCAAACGAGATCTTCTCAAAGTGTCCAATGACCTCTTCCAGATGTTCTTGATATGGCTTTAGCTTCTTATCTCTAGTCTTCCACTTTTCCTGCGTCTGACAAATGACAATGGATGAATCGCCATATACCTTGATCCTTTTCAGCCCAATGGTTAGGGTTGTTTCTAGTCCTAAGGCACAAGCTTCATATTCAACAATGTTGTTGGTACAGAAAAAATCAAGGCGGAATGACGAAGGAAAATAAAGACTGCCAGAAGTGATAAGCAATATTCCCACACCATACCCCTTTTGATTAGCTGCTCCATCAAAGAATAATTGCCATTCATTAGTTGTGTCTTCTTCTTCTATTGCTATGATTTCTTCATCAGGAAAGGCATCATCTAGGGCTCTTCCATCTTCTGTGGGGTGGGTAGTCAAATGGTTAGCTATAGCTTGCCCTTTGATAGATTTCTGAGTGACATAGATGATGTCAAATTCTAATAGAAAAATAGCCATTGAGCCATCCTTCCTATTAGGGTTGGTTTCTCAAAGAGGTAATTGATTTGATCCATCATTGAGATCAAGCATACTAGATTTGCTACCATGTAATGTCGCAGCCTTTTCGTTGCTTAAATTAGTGCAGCACAGGTTTTTTCTAAAGATGTGTACTGCATCTCATATTCCAGGAACATCTTGCAGAGATAATAAATGGTATGCTCTACCCCCTTTTTCATCTCCTTTTGTGCTTGCAATGAGCCCATGGAATATTCTCCTAGTAATAAGTATAACAGAAGTGGTTTTCCTTCCCTTAGTGGTGTTAATACTGGTAGGTTCATAAGATACCCTTTGATCTTATCAAAAGCTTGTTGGCATTGATCATTCCATTCTATGGGCTGATCCTTCTTCAGCAACTTGAAGATTGGTTCACAGATTGTAGTCAATTGAGCTATGAATCTATTGATATACTAGATGTGACCCAAGAATCCTCGTATCTGCTTCAGTGCGAGGCATGGGCATTTCTTGAATTGCCTTGATTTTGATAGGTTCTACTTTAATGCCTCATTCACTCACCAAGAACCCTAACAATTTTCTTGTTGTTGCCCCAAAGACACACTTTTGAGGGTTTAACTTCAGTTGATACTTCTTGATTCTTTCAAAGAATCGCCTTAATACGGGAATGTGCCCCTGCCGATTCTTTGACTTCACTATCATGTCATCCATGTAAACTTCCTCATCCTTATTCATCATATCATGCAATATAACAATAGCTGCTCTCTGATAAGTTGCCCCAGCATTCTTTAGTCCACAAGGCATCACCTTGTAACAATAGGTTCCCCATAGAGTGGTGAAGGCTATCTTCTCACGATCCTCTGGGTGCATGCTCACTTGGTTGTATCCTGAGAATTCATCCATAAATGATAACAAGGCATGCCCTCCTATGTTGTCAACCAATACATCAATGTGAGGTAATGCAAAGTCATCTTTAGGGCTTACCTTATTAAGATCCTGGAAGTCTACGCACATTCGTACCTTGCCATCCTTCTTTGGCACTGATACAATGTTGGCCAACTATTTGGGGTATCTCACCACTTGTAGAAATCTCGTATTCTATTGCTTCACAACTTCTTCTATGATCTTCTCACTCCATTTTGGACGCATCCTTCAGAGCTTCTGTTTGACCGGCTTTGCCCCAGGGTAGGTCAGCAAGTGGTGTTGCACAATGTCAGGGTCTATACTAGGCATATCCTTATATGACCAAGCAAAGACTTTGGCGAAGTCCTTCAAAAGATTAATCATCTGTTTTGCTTCTTCATTATCTAGGGTGGCACCAATTTTTACCTCTCGAAGGCATTGGTCGGTTCCTAAATTAAGAACCTGGGTATCCTAACAGATGGGTTGGGCTTTCTTTGGTTTGCATTATTTTATTAACTCTTGATATTTGTTAAGATCATCATCAGAAAAAGGAGGCAAGTTATACTCAGAAACAAAATTTTCATTAATGAAAGGAAGGACAAACTCGACATCCACGGACTCTGAACTCTCCTCAAGAGGGGAGGCCGACACGAAATCATAATTAGCAAACTCAACAACTAACTCGGCTATAGACTCGATGATTGGTTTGATGCTTTCATCAGTGGTATCTAGTTTGATTGACTCAACAACATGAGGAAACTTGAAATTCTCCCCAATACTAGTCCAGTTCAGGAGTGGTTCGATGGCTCGATGGATGAGGAGATGTGGTAATGTGCCTCCTTCTTCTTCTAGGATGGTTACTGCTATTTCTTCAATAGTGCAATGTTTCTTCTGGATAGGTGCATGTTTCTTCACAAATACTAGCTGATCAACCTTGCGCTCTCGGAAGCCAAATTTTTTGAGAGATGAAGATTGGTGGAGACTACTCAATCCTCTTTCTATAAAGTCCATCTTTTTCAGCCTATTGAGGGGATACAATCCCAGTGCCTTGGGCACGTCTTTGACCACAAATACCATTTGATCAACCTCGTGCTCTCAGAAGCCAAACTTTTAGAGAGGTGAAGATTGGTGGAGACTGCTCAATCCTCTTTCTATGAAGTCCATCTTTTCCAGCCTATTGAGGGGATGCGATCCCGATGCCTCGGTCACATCTTTGACCACCTTCACGGACCTTCCTGTTGTAGTTGATTTGGGAACAGTACATGCAAACCATCATTCTTTGTGCTCTTCTTTGCCTTACATAAGTGCTTCTCCCTCTGAAAGGCTTGGGCTTGAGCTCATGTAACTCCTGAGCTCGTGGCTTTTATAGAAAGGAACAGATGTGACCTTTCATATCCGTTGGAAGTTGTAGACTCCAGATGAGTTTTATCTTCTTTTCCCATTCCCTCTTCAAGAGCACTCGGGGACTTGGCAATTCCTTTGACTGAATCAGTGTTGTGGGGTTGTTTGAGGAGAACCCATCTTCAATCAATGCTACTTCCACTATCCTAGTGATGCAACTGTCTTGATCATTTTCTTTGGCTAGCATTTGCTGTTATTCCACCTCATGAGTTATCCAGTCGAACTCATCTTAAAAGAATACTTCAAACCATTGTTGCATCTTTACGACGGTTTCGTCAAACCATGGCTCAACATTTCTGCAAAAGGAAAAATCTTCTCCTTCCCTTATGAAGTACCCATTGAGAGTGGGGTAGTAAGACGTAGAGATTTTCTTAGTCATCCTTAGTAGCTTCTACCCTTTGCTGCCATTCTTGCTCCTTAGTCCGGGGGTTTGCGGAATGTACCCAAGACCACTCTTTCCTTTGCTAACCACCAGAGTAGGTAATTTTGAAACACCCTAATGATACTTTCCCAATCCGATCCCTAGAAAGTGTTGTATGTTCCTCATCATTTGATTCATCGGAGGACTCCATATAGCTTCATAGTTATCCGGAATATTTTCATCTAGCATTTCCTTGGTGAGTGCTACATAAGTTTCCTCTATTTCAAAACCATTAAGTTAAACTTCCTGGTCTTGTCCTTCTCCGTTTTCAATGTTGGCTAAGATGTTCACCACTTGGGGATCTCCGGCTACTATAATCACCTTTCCTTCATAAATGAATTTCATTTTCTGATCGAGACTAGAGGACACTACCTTTGCATGATGTAACCAAGGCCTTCCCAAGAGAATGTTAAACAATGCCAATATATCAATGATCTGGAAATCAATATCAAACTTCACTGAGCCAATTACTACGATGATGGTGAGGATGCCAAGGATTTTTCTCTTAGTGTTGTCATATGCTTATATGGTTGGGGTTGATGGCCTCATCTCTTCTAGGTTGATGCCAATACTCTTTGTCGATCTCAAGGGTAGGACATTCAAAGCGGACCCATTGTCAATGAGAACCTGGGGAACCACCTTATCCAAACATTCTACTGTGATGTGTAGAGCTTTATTATGCTAGGATCCTTTAGGGAGTTCAGAGTCTGAGAACATTATGACTATACTGCATAAGTTGCCCCTACTATGTGCGAGAGGTGTACTGGATCTATCTCAATTGGAACTTGCACATTGGTGAGAGACTTTAAGACTGCTTCACGGTGCATGGGGGAGGCCAACAACAATCCCCATATTGAGATATTAGCTTGGGACTTCTTGTGTTAAGCTAAGACTAGATTCTCTAGTTCTTTCTTTAAGCCACTGGTTCCTACCCCATTAGTTCTCGACTATTCTACGGCTTGGGCCTTGCCCTTGTTGTCTCTTCCACTTCGAGTTTCCATCATATTAGCAGGTTTCTTCACGATGATCTCTATGGGATAACAATCTTCATCATCATTGAATGTTATGGTAATTATCCCTACCATAGGGTCATCTTCTTCCTCAGATTCCTCTTCACTACATGGGGTAGGAGGTCGGAGGTCCTCCACAAATATCCATGGCCCTGGCTTGTACCTTTTTTACTACATTGGAAAGCCGCATTACTACTGTATCTATTATTTTTGCAAGTGTGAAATGTCCCCCTATTTTCTCTAGGATTATCAATTGCTCGATGTAGCATTGTTCATTGATGGCTACTTCACCTAACATCTGATCAATCTCATCAGCTTCGAGTTTGGTGTCAACTAAATGATTATAAACATAAGCCATATGTTCTACTATAGGATTTGTTTCACTTTCAACAGTGATCTCATACCCTTCACTATCTTCTGAATCCGATGCTGGATTTTCCCCTTCCATATGAATTGTGAGTTCCGGATAAATAGCATCTGTGGGATCAACAATCAGGTCATCCTCTATGATAGCATATACAAAATATCCTCCAGGATCCCTGGGTGAATAATATCCAGACTCATCATCAACATCATTATGGCAAGGCCCTTGGTAGTCATCCCAATCTGGGTACTCATCATCAATTTGAGAGCTAGAGTCATCTCCATCCTTCTCATCTTTGCTCTCGTCCTCATCATCATCGTCATCATCTTCTTCTTCACTGATTTCCCCCTCACTTGGCTCTTCATTAGATTCCTCTTGACCATTAAATTCTCCTGCATTCAAATGCTCTAGCATATGGACTAGAAGATTTTCATAGGGTTAGACTTGACATTCCTGGCTCGAAGTTGGATCAGACCAGACTCATCATCTTTTGTGTCACTCCCAATGTGGATTAGGGAGGTGTGCTCTTTAATTTGTTCTCCCACTACCAATACTATTACTGCCCTAAGGAGGTCATTTGTGACTTCTTCAATGTTGTCTGGGTTATCTTCCTGGTGTACGGTGGGCTGAATTAGAGAAGTGGGATCACCATCCTAGCCTTCTCCTAAAGCATTCACTAATCCTGTTGATGAAGTCATCTTTGGTAAATCCGGTAAGGTGAGCATATCTTTCCAACTGTATCCACTAATCCATCCTTCCTTTGGATTATCCACCAATCCTTAGGAATGGGTTTGATATGAAGGTGATGAGGATACAAAGCAGGATGGTATGAGGCGATGTGATATGAGAGGTAGGATATGAAGATTGGGGGTGATAAGATGAGGAGATGCCTTCTCCTTGATAATGTGGTTAAGGTTGATGATATGGTGAAGGTTAGTAATAAGATGGAGCTTGGTAATATGGTGAAGGTTGGAGGTATGGTATGGTGGATCCCCTTGTTGATGATGAAGGAGGGATAATGGATACCTGATCTTCTGGCTCCTCTTCCAAGGATTCTTCTCTTTTGGGAGTTTTTATGGCCTTAACTCTTCGACTCATGGCTCTACTATAAGCACGGGCATTTATGTGATTCTTCCAAGCTCTAGGTGTGATCAACCGAGTGGGATCACTTTCTATTGCTTCCTCATCTAGATTGTTTACATGGTTAGGGAGTGGATTGGTGTTGATGTTGGGAGTTTGCTTGACCTTAACTTCAATAGTACCATTGTCTACCATGTCCTGGATCGCAGGTTGTAGACCCATACATGTTTCAGTGTTGTGCCCCTTCTGAGTGGAATAAGCACAATATTTTATGATCTCTGTACCAAGCTGGGGGAGGGCTGCTGATTACTCTTGGAGCTAATATCCCTAGCAATCTTTATTTTTTTAGCTTTTCATACACTGCTATCATGGGCATTCCCAAATCAGTAAATTGTCCTTGGGCGAGAAGCCATTTGAGAGGGGCATTTGCTTGTATCACGAATGGTTGTGAAGAGGTGATAGGTGAGACTAACTATTGGACAGCACCTACCACATTGGTCTCGGGACTCTTTCCACTTCCAACTTTGGCATTCTTTCCTACACCACTGAGCTTCCCTTAGGATTTTGTTTTCCACATGTGTACCAGTGGCTATCAAGGTGTCAAAAGTTTGTAGATGTTGATAGTAAAGGACATCATAATAAGGCTTTAACAAGTTTTCAATCAATATTTCTACTTGCTCTGCTTCTGAAGGACGATCTACCATCTTAGCGGCCTTATCCCTAAACCTCATCAAGAAGGTGATGAATCCTTCTCTAGGTTGTTGTCTCAACGTCTCAAGCTTCCGACGTTCCACATCCACTTCAGTGTTGTGTAAGTACTACTTGGTGAAGGCTTTCACCATTGTTGTTCAATTTTGGGTTTGCGAAGACCCCAACTAGGTGAGCCACTTAGTGTTGGTCCTGATAGGATTAACATGAAGGCTTGCCCCATCTGGTTGTTCGCAAGTTGCCATGACTTGGAGATGCTATGGAAGACTTTTATATGAGCCTTAGTGTCCCCTGTCCCATCAAATCTGTCAGTTTTCCATTTGAACTTCTATGGAATCCTCGCCACAGAAAAGAAATTCATTTCATCAGAATTTATTGTTTGGCTTTCTGAACCTTTTCCCTCTCGAATCATATTTATCAATTTCTCCAATTGCTCCCTAAATTTTTTTTCTTTCTCCGTCTCTAGAGGCTCCATTTAGACATGTGCGACAAACTCCTCTTCTTCATCTTCAATTACTACTCTGGGAGGAGGGACCCTGGAATAGGCCCTCGTTGACAATTTGGATGGGTAGGCGAAGCTCTTCTCTGACTGGTTGGCCTGACTTGCTCTAGTTCTCCTGAGTCAACCTAGGAAGAATTCCCATGGTGACCCGTAGGTCCGTTCTGATCCAACTGTCCTATATAGCTTATGCTGGTTCAGTCCTAGGAGGGTTTCGAAGTGCATGTAGTATTTATGCTATCCCTCTCTTGACCTCGTCCATTTCTATCTGAAAGGTCTCTACGGGGTGGACCCATGCTTCCCTAGGTGATTCAGGATCATGTGGATCCATATAAATTGGGTTGTAATCACTTGACAGTAGACAATCTCAAAGAGTCGATAGAGGTGATATTGGACTTAATCGAGTCAATCGGTTACCCTGATGTGTCCAAATGGACCACGGAGAATACTTGAGGTGTGAAATTGTGCCTGAACCAAAAGTAGCTTATCTTAAGATTATTGAATACCCAACCCTAATTCACTCATTCACTAGATTATCAACCAATGATCCATCCAAAGTTAGTCTGCTTAATGATAGGGAATAGGTAGGGGTTAATGCCCCTAGTCCACTCAATGTCATAAGCGGGAGGTACACACAAATGGCTTAACCAAAGTACTCCTATTAATACATTATCTGCCTATAAAGTCATGCTTTCCTTAATCTTATCCCACTAGGTGACCTTCCTCCTAGTTTCCTCGGGTATTTTGGATAATTCGGCATTTCACGGGGCTTTGACAGAAATCAGCCCAGATCACGTATGCCAAATCATCCATATTTCATTTCTAAGGAGGAAGGACACATTTTATCCGAAACCCACTTAGGAGAGAATTTCTTTATGACTAGAATATATTATAAGAAAATTCCTTCTCAAGACCGCAAAAAAATTCTATAGATCAGCTTGTGGCGTTCCTAGCATTCTCCATCTATTTCTTACATGATGCGAGCATGTGATGGATGTAATAGGACCGATAAGGCTTCCTTAACAGGATCTATATATGCAAGGTACATGATCTTTTTGATATACCTGTGGGTACAAGATCAAGGGGGTGACTTCCTTACCCATTACTTGTGACTACATAGGAGATTAAGCAACTGGCCACGGGGTGGTGGAACCGTCAGTGATTGTGTGCAAAAGTGTAATGTGGGATTATCATTATCCGATCTCAGAATGTCATAAAGTACATGGACCTCCCCGAGGGTGCTAGCATAATTTTGAATATCCTCGCTGTTTAACAATACCCCCACACCCTTGTATAGGAAGCTGCTACCATTTGCTCTCAGAGTACTCTCCATGACATGCATTGACCTCCCCGAGGGTGCGGGCATGACAGGGAGTCCCTTATCAAATGATTTCACTTTGAGCATGATGCATGATGTGGTTAGAGAATACAATTACAATCATGGGGTTAGCCAAACATATTTTCAAACAGATGTGGTGGAAAATATTCTTACATTTAATGGTAGCATCTAGTGTCGGAAGCTTGATATTTATCCACAGTGGAGTCACCACTATAAGGGTAGTGGTTGAAAAAAATGTTGGGTTCCTCCTTTGTGGGGAGGAAAAAGGCTTGCATCTATTCTGTCCTCTCTCCTCTCTTTCTCTTTCATGAGGGAGGGGTGTGTCATGTGTGATTACCCTGCAGGCCCCACACCGCCGTATTGTCACTTGGAGATACTTGGAGGCCTATATGGTAAGCGTGTAAAGTTCATCAATCGAGATGGGGATTTGATGATGGTCCAATATAGGGATTGGGATCATACAAAAGGGTTTGGAGTTGGCACCTAGGATTATGGGCCTAGGACCCAGAGGTGGGTCCAATTCCCAAGAAGAGGGCCTAAAAGTTGGTCTGGTCTAGAGATTTAGGGCAAGTGTCAGGTTGTAGAGTTGGGAAGGTGTTAGGGACCCAATCTACCTGGTTCAACCGGTCTTCCTACTAGATGCTTCTGAACGAACATTTTCCACAATTATTCTTATTTCACATGTATGGCGAAGTTATCACACATATATATACATTAATTGAATTTAAATGATTATATACATTAAAATAAGGTCAATATAAAGTCTACATTATGCTAATTTGGGTAAGAAATTATACCTGTGCTTGACCCCTATTTTAGGTCAAGAGGGGCGGGACCCCGATCAGTGCCAGCACGAGCTATTTTTTGGATTCTCCTGGATCAGGGGAAGATGGTCTTGACCTCCAACTTCCTTTCTCAAGAGATGAGCTCCGACTAGGAATTGTTACTTTCAGTTTTTGGGCCGAGGTATCGATTCGACAGAGCTTCCGCTAGGGAGGGGCTACTTTTGGACTTTTGCTGAGGTGTTGATTTGGTAGAGCTTCCGTTAGGAATAGGCTAAGGGAAGGCTAGGCTAAGGTGGCACTCTGACAGAGCTTCTGTTGGGGATAGGCTAATCCTAAGGATTGAGGGACTTCAAAGGCCTAAAGAACACTTTGAAAATATGAAGAATTCAGATCTTACGAAGATCTCTATGAAGACAGGTAGAACCTCAAGAGGGGGTGGGGGACTAAGGGAGAATTTCTTCTATGCAAAATCTCACTCAAAGAAGGTAAAAGATTGAGAAGTTTCGAAGGCCCGAAGAACACTTTGGGTCTCATGAAGATCTCTTCGAAGACTTGAAAAATCTCAAGGGGGGAAGGGGAGGAGAGAGGGTAGAGCTTCTCTTCCTAGGATGTTCACTTGGAGGCTTGGATGTTGTGGTCTTGTGTTGTGAAAAACAAAAGGGTGGGGTGTATTTATAGGATTAATCAAAATTTGGGCCAATGGGGTGGGAGATGGTTTTTTGAACTAATAGGAAAAGTGAGTCTTTTTTTTTGGCTAATGAGGTGAGAATATTCCTTTTTGGGCCAATGGGAGGTTACGGAGTAGAGTATGCTACCTAGACAAGGTTAGGTGCACAGGTGGGTGAGGAGAAAATTTCTTCACCCATTGGGTCGATAGAACACATATTCTGATCATTGATGATAGCACACAAGGCCCGGGAGGGGTGTTCGGGGTATGCATGGGTGTGTGCGGGGGGCCGCGGTGCACAACACATGGAAGGTATGGGTGCAAAAGGATTGGTAGGCAGCGGGTGCGTGTAGCTAGCATGATCGGGGCACGTAACATAGCACGTGGGGGTACAGGCTGGCACGACGAGTGCACAAGGGTTGGCACGATGGGGGCTTACGGTATGGTATGCAGGGGCACGCGACATAGCACGTGGGGCCACAGGCTATCACGGTGAGAGCGCAGAGGTTGGCACAATGGGGGCACGCGGGGGCGTGCAGAATGGCACATAGCGGTGTGTGGCACGGGAAGACGGGTGCATGTGACATGGCATGCGGGGACACATAGGTTGGCACTGCTAGTACGCACAGTATGCAAGGCTGGCCTACTGGCTAGCTTGCATGGTGTGCTAGGCTAGACTACTAGCTGGTTAGGCAGGCAGGCTATCTAGTTGGCTAGTTGGCTAGTTGGCTGGCTAGCTGGTTGGTTGGTTAGCTGGTTGGCTTGTTGGCCAGTGTGCGCGATATGCTTGAGAAAAAATATGATATTCTAGGGTAGATTGCCGGATATCCGATGGTCCAATTTTGACGTACCTTATATCGTTGGAATTGTATTTCTAAGTACTATCCATCCGTACAGTCATCCTGACCAAATTCCTTCATATATAAAAGTCAAAATTAGACCCACTTTTCTCCCACTCTGGATTTTTACGATTTTTTAGGTAAGGGATGTTTTTGGGTTTCTTAAATCAATTATCATCTCTGTTGATCAAACGCAAAAAGTCATAAGATCCACAATTCATCATAGCCGGAGGTGGTGACAAAATTGGGTGTCTACAGTAGGGCACTCTCACACACTCACCTAGTTTTAGGTTAATGTGATTAGTGGGTTAGCTAAGATAGGGATACACAATGTACCCAAATTTTCCGATGTACAAGTATAGGTTAAGCTGAATTTGAGAAGATTGAGGTTAAGCTCATAAAATGATCATCAATTGCTCATGTAATCACTCCAACTCATCATCCAGATGTTTAATTTCATTTTCCCTACCTAATATTGGGTTATGATGTTCAGTTGTAGAAGATTTGGGCAAGGTCCACTATTCTAGGGTTTTAATTGCCCAAATTTGGGATTTAAGGTGGGAATTTCATAAGGAATGCTTCATGGACTCACATTGAGTCATTAGCCATGTTAGGGCAAGCCTCCAACACCAAAACCCACTCC
Source organism: Macadamia integrifolia (assembly GCF_013358625.1). Taxonomy (NCBI): domain Eukaryota; kingdom Viridiplantae; phylum Streptophyta; class Magnoliopsida; order Proteales; family Proteaceae; genus Macadamia; species Macadamia integrifolia. The sequence continues at coordinate 351,170 of NW_024869034.1, forward strand.
CAATTTGTAGTCTTGGTAAGTGGGGAGTTAGAACCCGGCTGGGGGTTCCCCGCTTAGCGTAGTGGAGAGTGGAAATGAGAGAGAGAGACAGACTTGTGTGTGTGTGTGTGTGTGTGTGTGTCTGTGTGTGTGTGTGTGAAGAGGGTAGAGAGGATGGGGCTTACCTTAGTTGGTAGGAACCCTAGATCTTCTTCCTCCTCCCTTTCTCTCCTTCTCCTTCTTCTTCTTTCTCCTTCTTTTCCTCTTGCTAAGTAGAGAGAAATGAATGGCAAGAGCTTCTATTTATAGCTACCTAAGTTGCCTAAGGACTATTTGGGAAAATAATGGGTTTCTACCCATTACCAGTCTCAATTATAAATTGGGGTGGTGGGCCTACCTCAAGGTATCTTGACATATTAATCAATTCCCAAATATGTTGTTCCATCATTGTGGATGGGTTTGAGGTGCACGGGTGCAAAGGATCAGGCCCCACAACATTTTAACTTGATTTTGGCTTGTGCACTGACTAGGGGATGCCCACTGGCTGATGTGGGCCATCCAGCGACCATCAGCTGGTGAAGGCTGAACTAGTCCATTTGGTATGGAAATGAGCTCTTTTTAGTTGAATGGGCCTTCCCAAGGTGTTTTCTAGTGTGTGGGTCCCTCTTTTGGTACATTTATTATTAGGGTTTGGGTAATTCCCTTAGGCCTGGAGGACTCATACTGACCTCCTTTCCTGTGTTCGGAAACCCTCCCAGTATTTGGAGCATGAGTAGTAGGTATAGGTGGGGTCATCCTTCCCTTTTTGGCAAAAGACAACTGCTACCCAGTGTTCATTAGTACTGGTATTCTCCTGTGCCTTATCTGTACAGTCACAAAGAGGGATTTAGGGTAAAGGTACATCATATGTTGCTTTACATACCCCCAATTTAAATCAAGTTCTAAAGGAATGTGGGTCACAATGTGTGCTAGGTCAGAAAATTACTTCTTTCAACATGGATATGTAGCACACATCATGATATCCATCTAGCTCCGATGGTATAACTATTCTGTAGGCTACCAATCTAATTTTCTCTAGAATGTCATAAGATCCCATGTGTTTGGTACTGAGTTTCCCTTTCTTCCCGTATCTTCTAATCTCTTTGGATGGTGAGACCTTAAGGAATACCTTGTCTCCAACATTGAATTCCAAGTCCTTTTGCCTCACATCTATGTAACTCTACTGAGCTATCTTGATTCTCTCTTTTATCATATCCACCTTTTCACAAGTGGCTGATTCAGCTTTTGTACCAAAATTCATCTTACCCACTTCATCCCAATACAGTGGTGTTCTGCACCTCTTTCCATATTGAGCTTCAAAGGGTGCCATCTGAGTGGTCGACTGATAGCTATTGTTGTAAGAGAACTCTATCATTGACACATGTTCATCCCAACTACACTCCATGTCTAGAACATAAGCTTTGAGCATGTCTTCCAATATCTGTATAGTATGCTCTAACTGGCCATCAATCTTTGGGTGAAAAGTCGTGCTGAACTTCAGCTGTGTCCCCATAGCTTTCCATACACATCCGAAAATTTGGATGTAAATCTGAAATCTCTATCAGAGACAATTCTAGCTGGAACATTGTGTAATCGGACAATATTATCCACATACAATTGAGCTAGCTTCTCCAAAGGAGTTGTAATTTTCATTGGAATGAAGTGAGCTACCTTCATCGAACGATCTACTATTACCCAAATTGTATCATTTACTTTTTTAGTCCAAGGTAGAGTAGTCACAAAGTCCATAGTTATGTGTTCCCACTTCCATCCAGGCACAAGTAGAGGTACTATTAACTCATGTGGTCTTTACCTTTCAACTTTGACTTGTTGGCAATTCAAGCATTTCGCTACATAGGTAGCCACATCTTTCTTCATGCCATACCACCAATAAGATTTCCTCAAATCTCTATACATTTTGGTGCCAGGATGAACTAAGTAAGGTGAGTTATGTGATTCATGTAGTATCATCTCTCTCAATTATTTATCCTTTAGTACACAATATATTTCCAAACTTGAAGGTTCGATCTTCAGTCAATGTGAAGTCCACATTCTTCTGGTTTCCTTCTTTAATTTCTTTAATTACTTTCAAAAGTTCCTCATCTATGAGTTGAGCTACTTGAATCATCTCTAGGTATAGTATCATCAATGCAGCCAATGCATAGTAACCTCATTTTCATCAAACAATTCCAGTTCCAATCTTCTTGCTTCCTCAATCAATTGTTCGTTACAGTTAGGACTACAAGAGATAATGTTTGGGATTTTCTACTCAAAGCATGAACCACCACATTGGCTTTCCAAGATGATAGTGGATGGTGTAGCCATAATCTTTCATCAACTCCAACCATCTTCTTTGTCTCATTCTCAGATCCTTCTAAGTGAAAAAGTACTTCAAACTCTTGTGATCATTGTAAATTTCACTCTTCTCGCCATATAGGTAGTAATGCCAAATCTTCAATGCAAAGATTATGGCTGTTAGTTCCAAATCATGTGTAGGATAATTCTTTTCATACTCCTTCAGTTGTTGTGTTGTGTATGCAATGACCTTCCTATTTTGCATCAACACACAACCTAGCCCTAATTTGGAAGTATCACTTATACACCACCATTCCTGAAGTGCCATCTACAATGGTAAGTACTAAAGCTGACACTAATCTCTATTTCAATTCTTGAAGCATCACTTCTCACATTCCTTTGACCATTTAAACTATACACCATTCCGTGTTAATTGGGTTATAGGAGTAGAAATACATGAGAAGTTGAAAAAAGTAAGATAGGTAAGATGGGTCACTAGCAGGTGCCCAAAGATTTGTGTGCATGTGATGAATGGTTGTGCATCATGTAGAAATGTTGGGTTAGGTATCACCATCCTAAGTGCTACAACCCCTTGTTAGTGGGGGCTAGGTACTGACTAATTCCGATATTGGTGGCTGCCTAATCAGTAATACACTTCTGTTTGTACAACGTACTATACTCTAAGACAGATGACAATAGGATATGATGTATTCTATGCCTACCTACCTGGGGTTACTAACTTGGGGGTTAGCTGGGGACTGAGGCTCTAACTGGGACTGGCTAACTCCTGCCTAGAATAATCTTGTATTCTTGAGGCCCAGCGTACAGGGTAGGGAATGCCACCTACGTTGTGTAGCACTATACCCAGATTTATCAGAGTTAGTAATGGACTAGGAAGTTGTGTAATAATAAATAAATTCATGAGCATCATTTAACTGCCTGGAGCATGCATTGCATCATTTGTATTGTGTGTGCTTGCTTGCCCCCACCCCTCACTGAGTATGATATGCTCACTCGCATTTATTTACTTCTTCTAGATGCCAAGACCAATATTCTATTAATTCCCATCTCTGATTATGAGACAGTGGCCATGGATCACTTGGCCTATTTTTCAGAGGATGAAGCCCAACATGGAACCAATTGTGACTGTGATGATTGTGCCTATGGAGGCCAGTATTTCTAAGGAGTATATTGACTTGTACTGACATTCCTTTTGTGTATATTATTCGGCTAGAGAGCACTCCGATGTTATGATACTTAGGAGATGTTATACTTTGGTGTAAATATTGTTTTGAGAGAATTGTAATATATTATATTTGTGTTCTTTTAGGTAATTGTAATCTAAAAAGTATCACTTAGTGACATTGGAATGATGTATTATATTCTACACATAGACTGTGTATATTTGAACAAACTCTAATTCATAGAAGTGTGTTGTGGTGTTATGAGCAACTCTAAGTTTAGATCCTGAAAAAATCAAGCTGACTGGATGCAGTGAGGTGTCTAGTGCCGCATACCTTGGCCTAATTTGGGCTAGGGTGTGATAGAGTGGTATCAAAGCAAGATTCAAGGAAAAACCTCATAACACACAACTTTAGGACATATAGTGTCATAGGATTTAATAAATAAAAACTTCAATATAAAATCATTTTTGTGCTGATGTTATTGCAATAGTTGAAAGAAGGATTTATATGTGTAGGTCATGAATGTGTGGGTGATCTTGGCTAGGCACCAAGACAGTGTTTGTATGTAATGTATGTTGTATGACTCATCCTTGCTGAATATTATGTTGAGCAATGGGAATTAATATACTAATATTTTTCAGGAATTACCAAATGCCATCCAAACGTGCTCTACCTTAGCAGAACCCATGACACTAAAAGAGGGGTCGAGTCACCAGGGCCACCCCTTATGTTTTAGTGGGAGATGAGTTAAGAGTTTTACTAAATCTAGGACATATGCTCCAACCGAAGCACCTATCCCTACACTAGCAGCATCTATGCCAGCACTTGCACCACCCATACTTATAGCTCAGGATGTGGCAGCCATAGTGACCAAAATGATCCAGGGAATTCAGGAAGTGCTACAACAGACAATGCAACAACAACAATAGTAGTAACAATAGAATAGGGCAATGATTGAGGATTTGGTCATAGCCATACGTGCTGGAGCATCCCTAGCTAATCATGTATCCATGACACCACTACCAGCTCCATAGTCCCATCTCAAAATCTTCAGAATGCTTCTAGGACACCAATTACCATGTAAACTACTAGTGGGCAAGAATCTCAAGCAGTGCCAGCTTTGGGTACTCTCATAGGGTAGCAGACACCAGAGATCCCTCTAATAGTGTAAGTGTCAATAGACACTAGTAAATTGATGGAGAAATTCCAGAAGCATCGGCCCCCATATTTTAGTGGAGTAAGTTATGATCCCTCGGCTCCTTCTAAATGGGTAGAGGGAGTAAAGAAAGCATTCACAGTTCTGGGATGTAATGATGAGTAGAAAATCATGTGTGTCACCTATTAGTTGTAGAATGAAGCTCATACCTGGTGGTAGGCTACCAGACCTATACTGTTAGCTACACATCCACACCCTACTTGAGATCAATTTGTCGAAGTCTTTTATGGGAATTGTTTTTCTATTAGTGTGAGAGATAGAAAGGAGTCTGAATTCATGGCATTGGTCCAAGGGCCTAAATTAGTACTGGAGTACCAACAACAGTTTGAAGCTTTACACTATTTTCTCCAAAACATATGAAGAATGATAATGCAAAGGCCAGGAAATTTGAGAAGGGTCTGAGATCCAGTATTGGACCTATGTTAGTTGCACATCGGCTTCAGACTTATACCGAAGTGGTCCAAGCTTCCAAGTCCATTGAAGACAAGTAGAAAGAAGGCTATCAAGAACAGGCAGCAAGAAGAGCCAAACCAATAAATATAGGAAGACAATTTAGGAGATTTGTAAAGGGAGCCACTTCTTCTTCTGCCACTATACCTAGGAAGACAAATTCCAGTCAGGCTTCTACCCAGTAGCAACCAGCCATCACTACTACTCAACCCATTTCAGTGACATGTTATTTATGCCAATAGCTAGGACATTATACCAGATTTTATCCTTAGAAGAAGCCTAGAGAACCAAGTGTGACTTTTACTTCATCTATATCCACCAAGAAACCACAGACATCTGGGAAAGTATATGCACTAACAGTAAAAGAAGCTAAAGTTACACTTGGAGTAGTGACAAGTACAGTGATTGTGTTTATGATACCAACATTTGTACTATTTGGTTCTGGTGCATCTCATTCTTTTGTGTCATCTTATTTTGCTCCAAGGTCGGTAATAGAACCGAAAAGGTTAGCACATAAGTTGATGGTTAGTACACCCACTGGATTCATTATAGACTTAAAAGATGTATATGAGCCCCGTACTATTCAAATATGTGGACGAGATATGATAGCTCATTTGATCTTTATAGATATGGAGGACTTTAATGTGATACTGCGCATGGATTAGTTGTAAGCATATCAAGCTTGTGTGCTTTGTGCAAAGGAAAAGATACTATTTAGACCCAGAGATGGAGAAGAGTTTACATTTCAGGGCCACAGAAAAGACTAGAGAAAGAAGTTATTGATTTCAGCCATTCAAGTTCAGAAATTATTAGAGGAAGGATGTGAAGCCTATTTGGCATGTGTCAAAGATACCACCAAGGAGACTGCCACCCTAGAATAGTTGGATGTGGTAAGAGAATCCCTGATGTGTTTCCTGAGGATTTATATAGTATACCCCCAAATAGAGAGACATAATTCTGTATTGATCTAATACTTGGGGCATCACCTATGTCTAAGGCACCATATAGGATGGTTCCCGCTAAATTGAAAGAATTAAAAGAACAATTGCAAGATTTATTAAAGAAGGGATTTATCAGACCCAATGTATCACCCCGGGGAGCTCCAGTCTTGTTTGTGAAGAAGAGAGATAGAAATATGTGGATGTACATTGAGTAGAGGGAATTGAACAAGTTAACTATTAAGAACCGATATCCATTACCTTGCATCGATGATATGTTTGACCAGTTGCAAGGTGCCACTACTTTCTCCAAAATTGATCTGAGATCTAGGTATCATCAGTTGAAGATCAAGGAGAGTGATATACAAAAGACAGCATTCAAGACTAGATATGGCCACTACGAATTCAAGGTTATACCATTCCGATTAACTAATGCACCAGCAACCTTTATGTGATTGATGAGTAGGGTGTTTCATGATATGTTGGATCAATATGTTATAGTGTTTATAGATGACATTTTGATTTATTCCAAGAGAAGATCATGTAACTCATCTGTGGTCTATATTGTAAAGGTTGAAGGAAAAGTAGTTGTATGCAAAATTTAGCAAATGTGAATTACGGTTGTCACAAGTGAATTTCTTGGGGTATATTGTATCTACTAGAGGTATTCAAGTTGTCCCTAGGAAAGTTAAAGCAGTACTAGATTGGGAGTCTCCAAAGAATGCCAATGAAATCAGAAGTTTCTTAGGTTTGGCAGGTTATTATAGAAGATTTATTGAAAATTTTTCCCTAATTTCTACCCCTATGACTCGGTTGGTTAGAAAATGAGTCAACTTTGAATGGACAGAAGAATGTGAAAACAATTTTCAAGAGTTAAAGAGTTGACTGGTAATAGCTCAAGTCCTTGCTATTCTAGATGCTACCTCACGCTTGGTAGTATATAGTGATGCATCTAAACAAGGTCTGGGATGTGCGTTGATGCAGAATGGTAGAGTGATTGCATATGCCTCCAGACAACTAAAGGAGTATGAAAAGAATTATCCTACCCATGATCTAGAATTGGTAGCTGTCATTTTTGCTTTGAAGATTTGGCGTTATTATCTATATGGAGAAAAATGTAAAATATATAGTGACCACAAAAGCCTTAAATATCTCTTCACTCAAAAAGAGTTGAATATGAGATAGAGAAGATGGTTGGAATTGTAGAAAGACTATAATTGTACCATCCACTACCATCCAGGGAAAGCTAATGTGTAGATGCACTCAATTGGAAGCATAAAACTACTACACTTGCTTCACTCACCACCAATCAAACACTGATAGAAGAAGCAAGGTAGTTTGGTTTAGAAGTGATTACTGAGGTGGAGACACCTGAGGATGTGTCACTTGCCACTTTGGTAATTGAACCCTCCTTACTTGAAAAAATCAAGGAAGCCCAACCCTGCCATCAATGATGGAAGATAGAAGGATCCCAGATTTTTATTGAAGGATGGAATTTGTGGTTTAAAGACAGATTATGTGTTCCAAGGGAAGAGGAATTGATAGAGTTGATTTTAATTGAAGCTCATAGTACTCCTTATTCTCTACATCCAGGAAGTACTAAAACGTATAAAGACCTGAAGAAACTGTATTGGTGGCATAACATGAAGAATGATGTGGCAGAATATGTAACGAAATTTATGAATTGTCAATTGGTGAAGGCATTGAGATAGAGACTGCATGGGCTATTACAACCTCTTTCAGTGCCAAAATGGAAGTGGAAACACATCATTATGGACTTTGTGATAGAGCTACCAAGGACTAGGAAGGGAATAGATACTATCTGGGTGATTATTGATAGATTAACAAAGGTAGCATATTTCATACCTATGATGGTATCTCATTCTATAGAGAAATTAGCACAATTATATGTTGATAATATTGTGAGATATCATCGAGTGCCTATTACCATTGTCACTAACCATGATTCCCGGTTTACTTCTAAATTATGGGAAAGAGTACATAAAGTAATAAGGACCAAATTGAGTTTCAACACAAGATTTCATCCTCAGACTGATGGTCAATCAGAAAGAACAATTCAAATCTTGGAAGATATGTTGAGAGCCAGTGCTATAGATATGAGTTATAGTTGAAATGAGCATGTGCCATTGATTGAATATGCATATAACAATAGTTATCAAACAACTATTGGTATGGCACTATTTGAAGCTTTGTATGGAAAAATGCAGGACCCCATTATATTGGGATGAAGTGGGAGAAAGAAGAATTCTAGGGCCAGAATTAATACAGACTGCCTATGAAAAGATAGATATGATCAGAGAGAAAATCAAGGCAACTCAATCTAGACAAAAGAGCTCTGTGGTTAAGAGGAGAAAGCCACTGGAGTTTAATATAGGTGATAAGGAATTTTTTAAAATTTCACCAGTTACAGGTGTCAAGAGGTTTGGGAAGAGAGGAAAATTGAGTCCTAGATATGTGGGATCCTTTGAGATTCTGGATCGGATTGGCCAGAAAGCTTATAGGTTGGCGTTACCTCCAGAATTGGAAAGATTTCATAATGTTCTAGATCCTTCGCATGTATTTCTTACTATGGAGTCATTTAACATAGATGATGATCTGAGTTACGAAGAGCAACCTGAAGGGATCTTTGATAGGAAAGAATATCAGCTCCAGACCCGTACCATACCTTATGTGAAGATCAAGTGGAAGAACCACTCGGAGCAAGAAGCCTCCTGGGAGAGAGAAGATGAGGTGGAGAAGAGATATCCTGAATTGTTTGGCTTATTAGGAAAGTCCCACAACTTTCAAGGATGAAATTTTTATAAGGAATGAGGAAATTGTAATACCCTAATTTGATCTCACACCCTACTTGTCTACAGGCAAGAAGCCAGAGTAGAGGAAACCACCATTGGCATGGTTGGCTGCTATAGACTGCCAAGAGGGTAGGAGGGATCCTACTTACTCCTGTTCAGCCTGCAACATTGTTGGAGAGACCACCAAAAAGTGTGGGTGGATAGGTAAATTTCAACCTATAAGGCATTAAATATAGAAATGAGGGCTACAGACCAATGGGGGGAATTGTTTAGGCACAACCAGCGAGAGAGCTATGAGGCTAATCCGCTAGTCAGTTTGTCTGGTAGAATACAATTTTTGGGTTTTATATATATATGCAGTAGGACCCACATCTCAGCCATGTTATATCCCCAACCTGCCCCTAGGTGAAGAGGCTTATATTTAATTATACTAAGAATATTTTAATGGAACATTAAGACTTTAAAATAATTAGGAATGTATAGGTATATAGTATATACTAAAGGTTCCACCAAAACAGGCCGTTAGCCAAAACGGTGGAGAGTAATATTGGTGGGGGGGGAGATCCCACCAAATACTCATTTTGGACTACCTTGTGTAACAGTAAAAGAAAGAGAGGAGAAAGGAGAAGAAGAAGAAGAAAAGAGAAACAGGAAGAAGAAGATAGAGAGATAAAGAGGGACTTTACCTATCTAAGGGAATTGTTGGACCAAGCTTGTAGCCAGGTAAGTCTCGTACTGCTGTACTAGGGTTGGAGAGTAATTTTACTGGAATAGGGAAGCTAGGGTTAGGTTTTTTTTTTTTTTTTTTCCAAATTGGAGCAGCCAAGAACCCTCTATGAATTGTTTAGTTGCCTAGGAGAGAAAACCCTAATTCCTATGGGCTGCTAGGGACCCAACTGATGGAACCCTTGCCCAACTAAACCCTGAAACATAGGGTTTCAGTAATTTTAATAGCCCAGATATGAATTGGGGCTGAATCATGATCTACCAAGGGAAAGTTTACAATATACCTTAAAGTAGAGTTTTAATTGATGATGGAATTGGGTCTCTTTAATAGGATTTTATAAACCTCTTTGCATAGGAATTGTGTTCAAGCGAAAATTGATAGAAATTATTGTTCCTGATTTAGACCTGGCCCCAATTAAGAAGATACAAGGGGGAAAGAAACTCAATTCTGCTGAACTCCTTAATTCTAGGTTATATTCTGAAATTCTGCAGAATTCAATTTCACAATTTTGAAGCTTAATAATTTGAGCCCATACATGGGTCAGTAGAAGGCCTAAATCAAGGACTTAAGTCTGCTATGACCAATTCGGACTTCAGGTAGGGGGTTAGGACCTAAATCACCATGACAGAGAAAAACAAAGACTCAGTAGAATTGAGTTCTATAAAATTTGGGGTAACCGGTGGGAGACAACTGGCCAGCTGGTTGTCCCTCCTGTCTCCAACCGGTTAGACTTCTAGAAGCTTATCAGGCTACTGTTTTGACCTTTGACTCCTCAAGCATATTGAAGACCTATAATACACATGTAAAGGGGATAATATGACCCTAAATGATGATGGCCTTAATATTCATTTCAATTCCAGGAAATTACAGAAATAAGTGGAATGTACCTAGATCAAAAATTGGTAAGAAAGGTTGGGAATAGGGGTAACCCCATTTAATCTAAACAAAAATTAGGATTTTAATTATATAATTGATAAATTGAAGTATGTTATGGAATAGGGAATCTGATTTGTTGTGTGGAAACCTACCCAATCTAGAAGGGAGATTTACAACCTTGGACACCAAAGGTGAGAGGGTGCCCTGATCTTTATGGAGTGTTTCTTTTATTTTATTTTATGCATGTATTCTTGCACTCATGCATAATGATGTGTGCATTATACTCATCCTTTTGGTAATTCCTTTCATGGTGGACTCGAGTTGGAAAAGGTAAGACTGGTAAGATGGGTCACTAGCAGGTGCCCAAAGATTGGTGTAGAAACACTGGTTTAGGTATCACCATCCTAAGTGCTACAACCCCCTGTCAGTGGGGGGATTGGTACTGACTAATCCCAATATTATTGGTTGCCTGATCACAGTACACTTTCATTTGTATGACGTACTATACTTTGAGATGGATGATAGCAAGATGTGACGTACTGTATGCCTGACTACCCGGGGTTACTAAGATAGGCGTTAGCTGGGGGACCGAGGCTCTGACTGGGACTGGCTGACTCCTGCCTACTACGAGCTTGTATTGAGGCCCAATGTACAAGGTAGGGAATTCCATCTATGTTGCGTAGCACTATACCTAGATTTATCTGACTTAGTAATGGACTAGGAAGTTATGTAATTATAAATGTAAATGAATTCATGAGCATCATTTAACTGCATGGAGCATGCATGACATCATGTGCCTTTTTTACGCTTGCTTGTCCCCACCCCTCACTGTGCATGATGTGCTCACCTCCCTTTGTTTACTTCTTATAGATGCCGAGGCCAGTATTCTATTGACTTCCATCCTTAATTATGAGACAGTGGCCATGGATCACCTGGCTTATTTTTCAGAGGATGAAGCCTAACATGGAACCGACTATGACTATGACGACTATGCCTACGGGGGCCAGTATTTCTGAGGAGTAGATTGACTTGTACTGACATTCTTTTTTTGTACATATTTCTGCTAGAGAGCACTCTGATGTTACGATAATTGGAAGATGTTATAATTTGGTGTAAATATTGTTTTGAGAGAATTGTATTATATTATGTTTATGTTCTTTTGGGTAACTGTAATCTAAAAAGTATCACTTAGTGACACTAGAATGATATATTATATTATGTAAATGGAATGTGTATATCTCTACAAACTCTGATTCATAGATGTGTGTTGTGGTGTTATGAGCAACCCTGAGTTTAGATCTTGGAAAAATCAAGCTGACTATATGCAGTGAGGTGTCCAGTGCCACATACCTTGGCCTAATTTGAGGATGGTGTGAAAAATTTAGAGGTAAACTGAGAATCATAGTCAGAGATAATACTGACATGTATACTATGATATCTCACAATTTTACAACTGTGCTAATTTCTCCATAGAATGAGATATCTTCAATGGTGTGAAATATGCTACCTTTGTCAACCTATCAACAATCACCCATATAGTATCATTCCCATTTCTAGTCCATGGTAGCCCTGTCACAAAATTCATAGTAATACATTTCCACTTCTATTCTGGCACGGGAAGTGGTTGTAATAGTCAATAGGGTTTATGTCCAACTGCCTTCACCATCTGACAATTCATGCATTTAGCTACATGTTTGCCACATCATTCTTCATGTTAGCCACTAGTAAAATTTATTTAGATCAATATACATTTTGGTACTTCCAGGATGTAAGGAGTAAGGAGTGCTATGAGCTTCATTGAAGATCAATTCTATCAATTTCTCTTCCCTTGGAATAGAAAACCTCTAGAATTTGTTGTTAGTGATAAGGTGTTTCTGAAAACCTCACCAGTAAGGGGTGTAAGAAGATTTGGAAAGAATTCCCAGTATGTGAGACAATTCAAAATTCTGAATCAGATTGGCCAAACAACTTACAGATTAGCATTTCCCCCAGAGTTGGAAAGGTTTCACAATGTTTTTCACGTATCAATGCTAAAGAAATATATTCATGATCCTTCACATGTACTGCATACTATTGAATCATTGGACTTAGATGATGATCTGAGTTATGAAGAACAACCCGAAGGAATCTATGATAGAAAAGAACATCACCTTCAGAATCGTACTATCTCTTATGTGAAGGTGAAATGGAGAAACCATCTGGATGAAGCCTCTTGGGAAAGAGAAGATTAAATGAAAGAAAGATATCTGGAACTATTTGGATTACTAGGTATGCCTCACAAATTTTGAGGACGAAATTTTTGTAAGGAGGGGGGAAATTGTAATACCCTAATCTGACTTTTATACCTCTACATGTGAACAGACAAGAGTACATGGTAGAGAAAGCCAATGCTGGCATGATTGGCAGCTGTGGAGTGCAAGGAAGGTAGAAGTGACCATACCTACTCCTGTTCAGCCTACCAACATAAATGGAGAACTCACCAGGAAGTATGGGCAAACAGGTGATCTTTAAGTATATAAAAGGTTAGGCATAGAGGGAAGGATAACAAGCCAAAGGGGGCTGAAAGTTGCAAAACTAGCAAGTACAAACGGGCCAGCCGGTTGGGTAAGAAAAATACATTGTCTGGGTTTTTGCACTGTGGGCCCCACACCTCTGCTATGCAATCCCCCTTTGACATCGATGGCAAGAGACTTAATTAAGGCATGAAATACATATTTATGCTAAGAAATAAAATGGGGAAATAAATTATAATTTTAATTACATATTAGTTAATTTAAGTAATATATATATGTGGAATTAGATTATGGCCAGCCAAATAGACCCTTAAGTCTATTTGGGTTGCCTTATATAAAGAAGCATTAAGCCCAGAACCTCATCTAATCGTGGGCTGCTGAACAATAAGAAGAAAAGGAAAGAAAAGAGAAGAAGAAGAAGAAAAGCGAAGGAGGAAGAGGAAGAAAGAGAAGTGAGGGGAGAGATAACTCACCTCAGGTTGCTATTGGATCGACTCTGCACCCAGGTGAGTAAACTCACTACTGTATTAGGGCTAGAAATGTAAATTGTGAATGAATAGGGTAGTTAGGGATAGGATTTTGCCAATTTGAGTCAGTCAAGGAATCCCTGTGAGTTTTGCAGTTGTCCAGTAGAGAAACCCTAATTACTATGGGCTATTGGGGACCTAATTTGTAGGAAATATGTATGTACGAAACCCTGAACCCTTGGATTTCCACCAATTCAGTAGCAATACATGAAATTGGGACCGAATTGTGGATTTATTGAGTGCAACCTTGTTAAGCCCTAGAATAGGGAATAGATTGAATTCTTATTTTTAAGAATTCAACCAATTCTTCTCTGGAAACCCTGTTATGAGCCTAATAAAGGCTAGAATGTTATTATTATACTTGTAGGTAACTGTACCTAAACCTAATTGAAAGATTGGATGAGGGAATTAACCCAATTCCTCAAAAAATTTCCAAGTCTCATTAAATTCTGGAAAATTCTGCATGAATAGAGGCATTAACCCTAAGTATCACTAATTGAAACCCATACATGGGTCATCAAGAAAATTAATCCAACCTTCATTGCCCTATTGATTCAAATTGGAGTATAGAATTGAGGTTGAGCTCAATTTCAGCTTAACAGTAGCCTATGCAACAGAGTGCAATGAGGCAGAATCGAAGTCTGAAGGAAATAGAGGAATCGATAGATCTTGACCGGCTAGCCAGTTAAGGTTCCAGAGACCAAATCCCTGACATAGAGGGTAAGCAGGCCTGGAACCCAATAATGGGATCTGTGTACATAATGTTCCAACAAAAATAGATCTTATTGACAATATTAGGGATTGTGTAACCCTAGGAAAATTGTCAGATGTAGGACCCACTGGTGCTTTCCCTACATGTGACCCCAGTAGTGAAGAAAGCCAAAACCCTAGGCTGTACAGTGAAGAGCAACCACATGCCCAAGTACTTTTAGGAGTTGGGGATAAAATACTTAGGCAAATTAGGGTAGAAGTGTAAGATATTATTTTGTAAATAATGATTTAAATCTTGTGAAATAAGAAATATAAGTTGTAGTGAGGGAATATATTTGAATTGGGAACCCGGACTTCAGTAAATTGGATGCCAAGGTGAGTGGGTGTCATGACTTATTTTATAGAGTGTTTATTATTGTAAATCTTACCTGTGATTCATGCATTATGTAGAAATTGAGGTTTAGGTTATCACTACCTAAGTGCTACAACCCCTTATCACTAGAGGGATAGGTACTAACTAATCACAACCCATAAATGCTTGATTTGCAGTTCACTTCCACAGTACAATGTACTGTACCTAGAGACGGATAGCAGCTTGGTACGATGTACTGTACGCTTGCCTGCCGAGGGGCCGAGGTTCTTTATGGGGCTGGCTAACTCCTGCTTTTAATGAGCTTTTATTCCTGAGGCCCAATATACAGGGTACAGAATATCACCTACGTTGCGTAGCACTATACCACTGATTTCAGACTTAGTAATGGACAAGAAAGTAGTGTAATGTTAAATGAATCCATGAGCATCATATAAGATGTGGAGTATGCATTGCATCATTTGTATTATGTTTGCTTGCTTGCCCCACCCCCTTACTAAGCATGACGTGCTCACCCCCTCTTATTTAATTTTCTAGATGACGAGATCAGTATTTTACCGACTACCTGCTCTGATCATAAGACAGTGGCCTTGGATCAGTTGGCCCATCTTCCAGAGGATGAAACCAACCATGGACCCGACTGTGGATGTGACGATTGTTCCTACAGAGGTAGTTCTTTTGAAGAATAGAATAGTCTATTCTGATGTCTTTTGTATATATACTTCCGTTGGAGAATACTTTGATGTATACAGTTTACTTTTGGGATGTTTTAGTATTGTGTAAATATTCTTTTGAAATGTTTATGTCTTTAATCTAGATAACTATAATATAATATTGTAGACACCCAGTTTTGTCACCCTCCTCTGGCTATGAAGAACTACGGATCTTGGGATGCAACTTTTTTACTTCCGATTGACAGAGATGATAATTGATTGGGGTAATCTAACATGGAAATATTCCATACCCACCCAAAATCCCAAAAACCCCATATGAGAGAAAAGAAGGGTCCAATTATGATGTTTTATATACGAAGGAATTCAGTCCTAGGTGACCGTATGGATGTATAGTACTCAAAATCATGATTCCAACAATATATATTACGTTAAAACCAGACTATCGGATCTCCCGCAATCATTCCCAGAAGTTACTCCATGAGCACCTAAACCCCTCCCATGCAAGCACCCACACTATACCATGAGCACCCAAACCCTGCCCGTTCAAGCACCCACACTATGCCATGAGCACCCAAACCCCACCCATGTAAGCACACACACCATGCCTCGCACGCACCCTGCCAGCCTTTCATGCATCTCGCCTGCCCCTCCCTCCCATAGTCAACCTCACAGGCATCCCTCCTGCCCCACGCACCCACGGCCCACCTTGCATGCACCCTGCCTGCCTCGCGTGCCCATAGCCTACCTTGTGTGCACCCCTGCCATCACCCCGCACCCCTGCCAACCTTCCAGCACCCCTGCCAGCCCTCTAACACCCCTACCTAGCCTCTACTGCCCATGCCTACCCTCTAGCCCCCCTACCTAGGCTCCAGCGCTCCTGCCAGGCCTCCAGTGCCCCTGCCAGACCTCCAATGCCCCTGTCAACCCTCCAGCACTCCTATCGACCTCCTATGCACCCTTATCCAACCTCATGCACCACCATTGATGGCTGAAATTTATATTCCCATGATCGGATTGGTGAAGAGATTTTCTCTTCACCCGTTTGTGCACCATACATTGTCCCGCTAATGTACCCTACACCGCGAGCTCCTATTGGCCCAAAAAGGCATCTTTTTGCCTTATTGGCCCAAAAAAATTACTTTTTCCCCCATTGGCCAAAGAAATTTACCCTCCACCCCATTGGTCCAAAATTTCATACTTTTACCCCATTGGTTTAGAAAAATCACTTTTTCACCCCATTGGTTAAGGAAATTCCTCTTTCCACCCCAATGGTTAAAAAATTCTATAAATACCCCTCTTTTTGGTTCCACACACAACAAACACTCAAGCCTCTTAGGAGAATCCATAGGAGAGAAGCTCTACCCTCTCTCCTCCCCTTCCCCCTTGAGGTTTTTCAAGTCTTCAGAGAGATCTTCATAAGATTTGAAGTGTTCTTCGGGCCTTCGAAATTCTTTAATCCTTTACCTTCTTTGAGTGAGATTTTGTGTAGGAAAATTTTTTCCTTAGTCTCCCACTCCCTCTTGAGTTTCTTCAAGTCTTCGGAGAGATCTTCGTAAGATTTCTTCGAATCTTCGAAGTGTTCTTCGGGCCATCGAAGTTCTTCAACCATTTAGGTCTCAGCCCATTCCCATTGGAAGCTCTGTCGGAGTGCCACCTCAACCTAGCCCTCCCATAGCCTATTCCTAGCAGAAGCTTTGCTAGAGTGCCACCTAACCTAGCTCTCCCATAACCTATCCCCAGTGGAAGCTTTGTCGGAGTACCTCCTTAGAAAAAATCCGGAAGTAACCTATCCCTAGCGGAAGCTCTGCCGAATCGATACTACAGTCAAAATCCGAAAGTAACCATTCATAGTCGGAACTCTGTCCAATCAACATCTCTCAACAAAGGAAGTTGGAGGTCAAGACCATCTTCCCTTGAGTCAGGAGAATCTAAAAGAGAGTTCGTGCTGGCACTAATCGGGGTCCCACCCCTCTTGATCTGAAATAGGGATTAAGCTCAGGTATAATTTCTCATCCAAATTAGCATAATGAAGACTTTATATTGACCTTGTTATAGTGTACATAATCATTTAAATTTAGTTAATGTACATATGTGTGATAATTTAGCCATGCATGCGGAATAAGAGTAATAGTAGAAAATATTCGTTCTTAAGCATCTACTAGGAAGACCAGTTGAACCGGGCAGGTTGGGTGCCTAACACCTTTCCAATTCTATAACTTGACACATACCCTAAATCTCTTAACCAAACCAACTTTCGAGCCCTTTTCACAGGAATTAGGCCCACTCTTGGGTGTTAGGTCCATAATCCTAGGTGGTGACTCCAACCCTTTTTATTATTATCCCAGTCCCCCGTATTGGACCATCATTAAACCCCCATCATAGTGATGACCTTTACACTCCTATGAAACAGGCCTCTATATATCTCTGAACGATGGTACAGTGGTATGGGGCCCATGGATAAAGCACACACGACACACCCTCCCTAAGAAAGAGAAAGAGGGGAGAGAGGGTCGAATGCTTAAAGTCTTCCCCCCCCCCAAAAAAAAGAGGGGGAAGAAGGTCTTTCTCCGGCCTTTACTCTCACAAATTTATCACTGTAGTGACACTAGAAAATAATGTAATATATTTCATTGATGAACTGTTTATATCTATATGATTGCTAACCTTTAGTTGTGTTGTGGTGGTAATATGATCTACCCTAGTTTAGATCCTGGGGAAACAGGCTGACTGTATACGGTGAGGTGTCCAATGCTGATAACTTGGCCTATTTGAGGTAGGGGTGTGATAGAGTGGTATCAGAGAAAGACTTGGGAAAAATCATCATAACCTACAAGACCTTAGGATATCCAATGTCATAGGATTTAATAATTAAAAGCTTCAAGATAAAAACATCAAATCTATGTGAATATTGTGTGTAGTAATAAAAGGGGAAAATTTTGTGCTTAAACTACGAATTTATATATATATTCTTAGTCAGATAATACTACATGACTCATCTTTGCTGAATATATGTTGAGATTTTAGGAATTAATCACTATTTATCTTTCAGGAATTCTTAAAATGCCACCCAGACGTGCTCAACCTCAGCATAAGTCACAATATGGGAAGAGGGGTCAGATTACCAGAGCTACCCCTTATATGCCAGTAGAGGATGAGGGAGAAAGTGAAACTGCACCTGGGCTAACCTTACCTACTCATGCATCTACCCCTGTAGTAGTAACGCCTATGCCACCACCACCTGCACCCCCAGTACTCACAGCGCAGGATGTTGCAGCTATAGTGACCAATATGGTATAAGGAATTCAAGAAGGGTTGCAACAAACTATGCACCAAAATATGTAGCAACAACAACAGCAACAACAACAACAGCAACAACAACAACAACAACAACAACAACAACAACAACAACAACCACAACAACAACAGGCAATGGTGGAAGAATTGGCCACTGCCATACATGCCAGAGAATCTCCAGCAAACCATGTATCTATGGCACCACCTCCACAAGTCCCCACAACCCCTACTTCTAATCGTCTGTTTGCTTCTGGAATTCCTGTCACTGCTCAAACCATCAGTGGAAAAGCATCCCAAGCAGCACCAGCAATGGGAACACTTATTGGACAACAGACCCCAGAAATCCCTCTAGCAATACAAATATGGATTGATACTAGTAAGATGATGGAAAATTTTAAGAAGTATTGGCCTCCATATTTTAGCAAGGTGACCCATGATCCATTGGCTCCTGCCAAATCAACAGAGGGAGTGGAGAAGACAGTTTCAATTCTGGGCTATAATGATGAGCAAAAGATCCTATGTGCTAGTTACTAGCTACAGAATGAAGCTCATACATGGTGGAAGGCTACCAGCCCCATGCTATTAGCCACACATCCACATCCTACATGGGAACAATTTGTGGAAGTTTTCTATAGGAACTTTTTTCCCATGAGTGTGAGAGACAAGAAAGAGTCTAAATTCATGGCATTGGTACAAGAGCCCAGATCAGTGTTAGAGTATCGGTAGCAATTTGAGGCATTGTGCTATTTTGCACCCAAGCATATGAAGAATTATAGGGCAAAAGCTAAGAAGATTGAGAAAGGGATGAAATCCAACATTGGTGCAATGTTGATTGCATACTGGAAGGTAGTTTGGGAATTTTATGAATGGAGTGTGAGGGTAGCGGCCGGAGATGGACTTTTGCATCTCGTCCTCTCTCCTCTTTCTCTTTCATGTGAGGGAGGGGGTGTGTCATGTGTACTTTGCTTACGGGCCCTACACCACCGTATCATCACTCGAAAATACGTGGAGGCCTATTTCGTAGGAGTGTAAAACTTATCATTTGAGATAAGGGTTTGATGATGGTCTAATAAAGGGATTGGGATCATACAAATGGGGCTTTAGAGTCACCACCTAGGGTTATGGGCCTAGGACCCGGGGGTGGGCCAAATTCCTGAGAAAATGGTCCAAAATGTGGCATGGTCCAAAGATTTAGGGTAAGTGTCAGGTTGTAGAATTGGGAAGGTGTTAGGCACCCAATCTACCCGGTTCGACCGGTCTTCCTACTAGATGCTTAAGAACGAATATTTTCCACGATTATTACTATTCTACATGCATGGCTAAGTTATCACACATATATACATTAATTGAATTCAAACTACTATATACACTAAAACAAGGTCTAAGTAAAGTCTACATGATGATAATTGGGTTGAGAAGTTATACCTGAACTTAACCCCTGTTTCAGATCAAGAGAGGTGGGCCCCCGATTAGTATCAGTTTGGACTATCTTTTGGATTCTCCTTGCTCAGGGGAAGATGGTCTTGACCTCCAACTTTCTTTCTTTGATTGTGATGGTATGTGGACAGGGTTTCGGCTAGGAACAGTTTCTTTCGGATTTGTTTTCGGATAGAGTTTCAGCTAGGGAAGGCTATTCCCAGGCTTAGGATGAGATGGCACTTTGGTAGAGCTTCCACTGGGAATAGGCTAGGGGAGGGCTAGGCTGAGTTGGCACTTCAAAAAGCTTCCATTGGGGATAGGCTAGGGGAGGGCTAGGCTGAGGTGGCACTCCGACAGAGCTTTCGCTGGGCATAGGCTAGGGGAGGGCTAGGCTGAGGTGGCACTTCGACAGAGCTTCTGTTAAAAATGGCTATTTCTGAAAAGATTCCAAGGGCACTGGGACAGGGCTTCCCCTAGGAACGGCTATTTTTGGAAAGAAATAGATTAACCTAAGAGTATACTGAAGATCTCCAAAGTCCCGAAGAACACTTTGAAGATCCGAACAGAGTTCCAGATTTTAACAAAGATCTCTTCGTAGACCCAAAGAACCTCAAAGGGGGGGTTTCTATTTCTGATAAAACTCAACAACACTCAAAGGAGGGGGTTGAAAAACACACTATTTTTGGCAAAAACTGAATTGAAGTAAGAACTTGGATTGAAAATCTTCAAATTCCCAAAGAACACTTCAAAGATGAGAACAAAATTTTGAATCTTGACGAAGACTGCTCCGAAGACCCGAAGAAACTCAAGAGGGGGAGGGGAGGAGAGAGGGCAGAGCTTCACTATTATGGAGTGAGGTGGGGTTGTTTGGTGTCTGAAATCCAAAGGGTATTTATAGGTTTTTTCGGCCAATGGGAAAGAGGGAACATCTTTATCCAACGGATGAAAGAGGGTTTTTTGACTAAAATGGGTGAAGAGGGCTTTTATCCAATGGGTAAAAGGGGTTCTTGGACTAAAATGGGTGAAGCAGGCTTTTATACAATTGGTAAAAAAGGGGGTTTTAGGGAGAGAGAATCCTTAGCAAAAAAAGGGTTTTGGGGTCTTAAGTGGGTGAAGAGGGGATCTCTTCACCCACCGAGCCAGTGGAATACCAATCGTAGCTGTTGTCGATGCGTAAGATTGGGCTGAAGTGCACGAGGCATGGTCAATATAGGAGGGCAGGCAATATGGGCAATATTAAGGGTGTGCAATGTATGGCATGCGGGTAGTGTGGGATGGTGCGGGTGCCTAGCACTATGGAATGGGGGTGCGGGCATGGGCAACAGACAGGCAAGCTACACAACTGCCAGTTTGCGCATGAGCATGGGTTGGCCTGCTAGCCAGTGAGCACAGGTGGACAACAGGGTCACGGGCATGTGCCCACGGGGGCACAAGCCTGCTGGGCAGGAGCACTAGTTTATTCCCGTGGGGGTGTGGGCCTACTGGGCTGGGGCGTGGGCCTGTGCCCGTGGGGGTCCGGGCCTACTAGGCTGGGGCACGGGCCTATTAGGTGGGGGCATGGGCCTACTGGGTGGGGGAGCATGGCTGCTAGGTGGGGGCGCATGGTTGGCTAGCACCATGTGTTACAGCCCATGGGTAGCAACCATGGGTGTAGCCATGGGCAGCAAGCACGAGTGCAGGCTTGCCTGTTAACCAGTGTGCGTGCGATTATGGATTTTTCTGGTGACGATCACGGGAGATTCGTCGATCCAATTTTGATGTGCCTATATCGTCAGAATCGTATTTTTGAGCACAATCTATCCGTACGGTCATCTTGACTGGATTCCTTCGTATATACAAGAAGTCAAAATTGGACCCTCTTCTCTCTCGCGTGGGGGTTTCTAGGTTTTTAGGTGGGGGAGTGTTTCTGGGTTATCTGGGTAGGTGGGGGATGAATTTTAGGTGTTTGGGATAGGTATGGGATTTTTCTAGGTTTCCAATGGGTCTGTTAGCGTGTGGGAAAGTGTAATTTTCTGGGGATGATCACAAGTTATCCGTCGGTCTGATTTTAATATGCCATATATCATCAGAATCGTATTTCTGAGCACTATCCATCTATATGGTCATCTTGACCAAATTCCTTCGTATATAGAAAGTTAAAATTGGACTCTCTTCTCTCGTGCGGGGGTTTCCAGGGTTTCGGGTAGGGGAAGATTTTCATCATCATCTCTATTGATCGGAAGCCAAAAGTTATAACCAAGATCCACATTTCATCATAGCTGGAGGAGGGTGACACATGGGGGTTTCTAGGGTTTCAGGTAGGGGAACGTTTCCATCATCATCTCTATTGATCGAAAGCCAAAAATCGCATCCAAGATCCACATTTCATCATAGCTGGAGAAGGGTAACAAAATTGGGTGTCTACATGGAGTTGCATCTACTGCTATTATACCTAGGAAGACTATCTCATGTCAAGTATCTGCCCCAGTCTCAACTAGCCACCACTGCTAATTAGCCCATATCTAAGAAGTGCTATGTGTGTTAACAACTAGGGCATTTTGCAAGGTTCTGTCATCAGAGGAAGCCAGGAGAGCCATATGTGACTTCTTCATCTACATCGACCAAGAAGCCACAAGCATCTGGGAAGGTGTTTGCATTATCAGCTGAGGAAGTTGAAACTACTCCTGGAGTTGTAACAGTTACAGTATTAGTTCCCACAGTACTAGCATTTGTACTATTTGATTCTGGTGCATCTTATTCTTGTGTCTTCCCATTTTGCTACAAGATTGGGAATGGAACCAAAAAGGTTAGCACATTAGTTGATGATTAGTACAACCACTGGGTTTATAGTGGATTTAGAGGATGTGTATGAACCAAGTACAATTCAAATATGTGGTCGAGATATGATAGCTCATTTGATTTGCATAGATATGAAGGATTTTGATGTGATACTGGGTATAGATTGGTTATCAGTGTACCGAGCATGTGTGCTTTGTGTAGAGAAGAAGATATTATTTAGACCTTGGGATGGAGAAAAATTTACATTCTAGGGATACAAGAAAGATAAGGCCAAGAAACTATTAATTTATACCTCCCAAGTTCAGAAGTTATTAGAAGAAGGATGTGAAGCCTACTTGGCATGTGTTAGGGATACTACTAAGAAGACTGCAACACTAGAAGGATTGGAAGTGGTAAGAGAATTTCTTGACATGTTTCCTAAAGATTTATGTAGTGTGCCCCTAGATAGAGAGACTAAGTTTTGTATTGACTTAATACCTAGGACAACATATGTATCTAGAGCGCCATACAGGATGGTTCCTGTTGAATTGAAAGAACTAAAGGAACATTCATAGGATCTACTAAAAAAAGGGTTTCATTAAACCCAGTATATCACCCTGGGGAGCTCTAGTCTTGTTCGTAAAGAAGAAAGATGGAAGTATGCAGATGTGTATTGATTATCGGGGATTGAACAAGTTGACTATCAAGAACAAATATACATTACCCCGCATTGATGACTTGTTTGACTAGTTTCAAGATGCTACTACTTTCTTTAAGATTGATTTTAAGACTTGGATATCATTAGTTAAAGATGAAAGTCATACAGAGGACAACTTTCAGAACTAGGTATGGCCACTATGAATTTATGGTTATGCCATTTGAACTGACTAATACACTAGCAGCTTTTATGGGATTGTTGAATAGGGTATTCCATGACATGTTGCACCAATATGTCATAATATTTATAGATGACATTCTGATTTATTCTAGAAGTAAAGAAAACCATGCAACTCATTTGAGGTCTGTGTTGCAGAGACTGAGGGAGAAGGAACTGTATGAAAAATTTAGCAAATGTGAATTTTGGTTGTCACAGGTGAATTTCTTGGGACATATTGTGTCTGCAAAAGGTATTGAGGTTGATCCAGGAAAGGTTAAACCTATGTTAGATTGGGAGTCACCAAAGAATGTTAGTGAGATTAAAAGTTTTCTGGGTTTAGCAAGTTATTATAGAAGATTCATTAAAAATTGTTCCCGGATTTCTGCCCCTGTGACTTGATTGACTAGAAAAGGAGTCAAATTTGAATGGATAGAAGAATGTGAAAATAGTTTTCAAGAGTTGAAGAATCGACTGGTAATAGCTCTAGTCCTTGCTATTCCAAATGGTACCTTGGTATGGTAGTATACAGTGATGCTTCCAAACAAGGTTTGGAATGTGTGTTAATGCAAAATGGAAGAGTGATTGCACATGCTTCCAGACAACTGGGGGACTATGAAAAGAATTACCCTACCCATGATTTGGAATTGGAAGTAGTTCTCTTCACATTGAAAATTTGGCATCACTATCTGTATGGAGAATATTGTGAAATTTACAGTGACCACAAAAGTCTTAAATATCTCCACTTAGAAAGAATTGAATATGAGGTAGAGAAAATGGTTGGAGTTATTGAAGGAATATGATTGCGCAATTCATTACCATCAGGGAAAGCTAATGTAGTAGCTAATGCATTAAGCCAAAAACATAAAACGACCACACTTACTACTCTCACTACCAATTAAATGTTGATAGAAGAAGCAAGAAAGTTTGATTTGGAGGTAATTATAGATGTGGAGACACCTGAGGAAATGACACTTGCCACTCTCACCATTGAACCCTCTTTGTTTGAGAGAATTAAAGAAGTCCAACCCACAGATGATGTGTTGAGGAAGACAATTAATTCCATTAATATTGGAAGATAGAAGGATCCTAGATTTTCAGTGAAAAAATGGAATTTTGTAGTTTAAAGACAGATTATGTGTTCCAAGGGAAGAGAAATTGATAGAACTGACCTTGAATGAAGTTCATAGCACTCCTTACTCCTTACATTCTGGAAGTACCAAAATGTATAAAGATCTAAAGAAATTGTACTAGTGGCATAACATGAGAATGCTGTGGCAGAACATGTAGCTAAATGCATGAATTGTCAGATGGTGAAGGCCATACGACAGAAACCCCATGGACTATTATAGACAATTCCCATGCCAAAATGGAAGTGGGAACATAATACTATAGACTTTGTGATTGGGCTACCATGGACTAGACAGGGGAATGATACTATCTGGGTGATTGTTGATAGGTTGAAAAAGTTAGCACATTTCATACCTATGAAGATATCTCATTCTACGGAGAAATTATCACAATTGTATATTGATAATATTGTGAGATATCTTAGTGTGTCTATCAGTATTGTCTTTGACAGTGATTTTGGGTTTACTTCTAAATTCTGAGAATGTGTGCAGAAAGCAATGGGGACTAAGCTGACTTTTAGCACAACATTTCATCAATACACTTATGGACAATCAGAAAGGATTATTCAAATCTTGGAAGTTATGTTAAAAGCTTGTTTTATAGGTATGAGTTATAGTTGGGATAAATAGGTGCCATTGATTGAGTTTGCATATAATAATAGTTACCCAACAACTATTGGTATGGCACCATTTGAAGCTTTGTATGGGAAGAAATGCAGAACTCCATTATATTAGGTGGGGTCACTTTTACCTTCCTAGCACTCCATAACTGCCAACCATACCAGCATTGGCTCTCTCTACCCTATACTCTTGCTTGTTCACAGGTAGAGGTATATAGAGGTATAAAAGTTAGACTAGGGTATTACAATTTCCCCCCTCACAAAAATTTCATCCTCGAAATTTGTGACGCATACCTGGCAATCCAAACAATTCAGGATATCTTTCTTTCATTTCATCTTCTCCCTCCTAGGAGGCTTCTTTTTTTTGGATGGTTTCTCCATTTCACCTTCACATAAGAGATAATACGATTCTGAAGCTGATGTTCTTTTCTATCATGGATTCCTTTGGGTTATTCTTCATAACTCAGATAATCATCTAAGTCCAATGATTCAAGAGTAGGCAGTACATGTGAAGGATTGGGAATATATTTCTTCAGCATTGATACATAAAAAACATTGTGAAACCTTTCCAACTTTGGGGGCAACGCTAATCTGTAAGCTGTCTAGCCAATCCGATTCAGAATTTTGAATGGTCCCACATACTAAAGACTCAATTTTCCTCTCTTTCTAAATCTTCTCACACCTTACTGGTGAGATTTTCAGTAACCTTATAACCCACAACAAATTCCAGAGGTTTTCTTCTTTTGTCTACATAGCTCTTTTTCTGGACTGAGACTCCTTAATTCTTTCTTTGATCATATCAACCTTCTCATAGGTAGTCTGTATCAATTCTTTCTCTGATCATATTAGCCTGCCAACATAATTGGAGAACTCACCAGGAAGTATGGGCAAACAGGTAATCTTTAGGTATATAAAGGACGAGGCATAGAGGAAAGGATGACAAGCCAAAGGGGGCTGAAAACTGTCAAATCAGCAGGTACAAACCGCCCAACCGGTTGGGCAGGCAGAATACATTTTTCTAGGTTTTTACACTGTGGGCCCCACACATCTGTTGTGCAATCCCCCTTCTACCCCTATGGCAAGAGACTTAATTAAGGTATGAAATACATATTTAAGTTAAGAAATAAAATGGGGAAAATAATATATAATTTTAATTACATATTAGTTAATTTAAGTAATATATATATATGGAATTAGATTAAGGCCAGCCAAACAGACCCTTAAGTCTATTTGGGATGCCTTATATAAAGGAGAATTATGGTCAAAACCTTACCTAATTGTGTGCTGCTGAACAGTAAGAAGAAAAAGAAAGAAAAGAGACGAAGAAGAAGAAAAGAGAAGGAGGAAGAGGAAGAAAGAGGAGGAGAGAGATAACTCAACTCAAGTTGCTATTGGATCGAGTCTGTACCCAGGTGAGTAAACTCACTGCTATATTAGGGATAGAAATGTACATTTTGTATGAGTAGGGTAGTTAGGTTTAGGGTTTTTCCAATTGGAGACAGCCAGGGAATCCCTGTGAGTTGTGCAACTGTCCAATAGAGAAAGCCCTAATTATTGGGATACTGGGGACCAAATTTGTAGGAAATCTGTCCCTACCAAACCCTAAACCCTAGGATTTCCACCAAGTCAATAAAAATACATGAAATTGGTGCCAAATTGTGGATAAATGGAGTGCAACCTTGTTAATCCCTAGAACAGGGAATAGTCTCAATTCTTATTTTTAAGAATTCAATCAATTCTTCTCTGGCAACCCTGTTATGAGCCTAATAAGGGCTGGAATGTTATTCTTATACTTGTAGTAATTGTACATAAACCAAATTGAGAAATTGGATGAGGGAATTAACCCATATCTGCAAAATTGTTCCAACTCTCATTAAATTCTAGAAAATTCTGCATTAATAGAGGCATTGACCCTAAGTATCACTGATTGGAACCTAGACATGGGTCATCAGGAAAATTAATCCAACCTTCATTACCCTACTGAGTCAAATTGGAGTATGATTGAGGTTGAGCTCAATTTCAGCTTAAACATCCTGTGCATCAAAGTATAATAAGGCAGAATCAAATTCATAAGAAATAGAGGAACCGATAGGTCCTGACCAGCCAGTCGGTTGTTGCCTAGGCAACCTGCAAGTTGATGTTCCATACACCAAATCCTTGACATAGAGGGTCAGCAAACCTGGAACCAAATAATGGGATCTGTGTACATAATGTTCCAACAAAAATAGATCCTATTGACAATATTAGGGACTGTGTAACCTTGGGAAAACTATCAGATGTAGGATCCACTGGTGCTTTCCCTACGTGTGACCCCATAAGTGAAGAAAGCCAAAACCCTAGGTTTTACAGTGAAGAGCAACCACATGCCCAAGTACTTTTAGGAGTTGGGGATAAAATACTTAGGCAGATTAGGGTAGAAGTGTAAGATATTATTTTGTAAATAACGATTTAAATCTTGTGAAATAGGAAATATAAGTTGTAGCAAGGGAAAATATTTAAATTGGGGACCCGGACTTCAGTAAATTGGATGCCAAGGTGAGTGAGTGCCCTAACTTATTTTATGGAGTGTTTGTTATTTCTAAATCTTACCTGTGATTCATGTATTATAGTTGTGTGCATATAGTTATTGTTATTGTTCTAAAACTGACTTGTGGAATGGGAAGCTGGAACAGGAAAGATGCGATAGTGATAGGTGCCCAATGGTTACTGTATGTATGTTGTGAATGGTTGATGTTTGGATATGCATCATGTAGAAATTATGGGTTAGGTTATCACTACCCGAGTGCTACAACCCCTTGTTAGTAGGGGGATAGGTACTGACTAATCCCATCCCGTGGCTGCTTGATCAATAGTTCACTTCCGTGGTACGATATACTGTACCTAGAGACGGATAGCAGTGGTGTATGATGTACTATACACTTGTGCGCTAGGCTTACTAACATAGGGGTTAGCCGGGGGACCGAGGTTCTTTTTAGGACTGGCTGACTCATGCTTACAACGAGCTTATATTCCTGAGGCCCAATGTACAGGGTAGCGCATACCGCCTACGTTGCATAGCACTATACAACTGATTCCAAACTAGGAAGTAGTGTAATGGTAAATGAATCCATGAGCATCATATAAGGTGTGGAGCATGCATAATGCATTGCATCATTTATATTGTGTTTTCTTGATTGCCCCACCCCCTCACTAAGCATGACGTGCTCACCCCCTCTTATTTATTTTTCTAGACGACGAGGCCAATATTTTGCCAACTACCTGCTCTGATCATTAGACAGTGGCCTTAGATCACTTGGCCCATCTTCCAAGGGATGAAACCAACCATGGACCTAACTATGGATGTGATGACTATGCCTATTGAGGCCATTTCTTCTGAGGAATAGAATAGTCTATTCTGATGCCTTTTTTTGTATATACTTCCGGTGCAGAACACTCTAATGTATATAACTTTGACATCTACAGTTTACTTTTGGGATACTATAATACTGTGTAAATATTCTTTTGAAATATTTATATGCCTTTAATCTGGATAGTTGTAATGTAATAGATCCCTATAGTGACATTGGAAAATAATGTAATATATTTCACTGATGGACTGTTTATATGTATATGATATCTGATCTTTAGTTGTGTTGTTGTGGTGTTATGATCTAATCTAGTCTAGATCCTGGGAAACAAGCTAACTGGATATGGTGAGGTGTCCAATGTAGCATACCTTGGCCTATTGGAGGCAGGGTGTGACACCAAGAAGGGCTTCCAATCGACATGCATGATCGAAGAATTAGTGACAGAAAGATATAAGGCAGAACGAAAATAAAATAAGAAAAAAAGACATACTAGATTCAAGTCATTCAACATAGCCTCGATAGAAGTCCCTCAGGAACAACTAGCCACCCCTTTGTCAGCTAATTATACCCCCACCTGAAGGTAGTAGGAAAAGGATGATGATGAGGGCTCCTGAGCTTCGGGCACAAGATCCTTAAATGCTCGTAAATCCAAGGCTGCATAAAGATGAAGTATTAGATATAGGTGCAAGATGAAATTAAATGAAGATGAGTGGTTGAAGCATACCTGGATGCTATAGAAACCCCCACAGATGTTGTGGTTGCCATACGCCAGATGGTCCATCATCCTCAGAAAATTAGTGTATGCCAACCTAGCCCCAGTCATACTCATCTATCTCTTCCAGAATGGCGAACAAAAGTGCCATGTGAGTGTTAATCTTTCCACAGAAGTTGCAAAAAAGAAAAAAAAATAGTTGTGAGGATAGCGACCAGAAAAATACCTCTTTTCCCCTTTGTGGGGAGAAAAAAGACTTGCATTTGGCTCTCTCTCCTCTCTTTCTCTTTCTTAGGGAGGGGTGTGTTGTGTGTGCCTACCCACAGGCCCCGTACCACCATACCATCGCTTGGAGATACATGGGGGCCTATTTCACAGGAGTGTAAAGGTCATCATCAAGATGGGTATTTATTGATGGTCCAATGTGGAGGATCAGAATCATACAAAAAGGTTGGAGTTGCCACATAGGATTATGGGCCTAGGACCTAGGGGTGGGCCCAATTCCTAAGAAAATGGCCTAAAAGTTGGTCTGGTCCAGAGATTTAGGGAAGGTGTTAGGCACTCAATCTACCCGGATCAACCGGTCTTCCTACTAGATGCTTGA
The DNA here is from genome assembly GCF_013358625.1 of Macadamia integrifolia. NCBI lineage: Eukaryota > Viridiplantae > Streptophyta > Magnoliopsida > Proteales > Proteaceae > Macadamia > Macadamia integrifolia. Next base: position 381,239 of record NW_024869034.1, read on the forward strand.
GAGCAAACATTTTCTACAATTATTCCTATTTCACATGCATGGCTAAGTTATCACACATATATACGTTAACTAAATTTAATTAATTATGTACACTAAAACAATGTCAATAAAAATTCTACATTTTGTAATTCGGGTGAGAGATTCTACCTGAGCTTGACCCCTATTTTAGGTTAAGAGGGGTGGATCCTCGATTTGTGGTGGCACGAACTTTCTTATGGATTCTCTCGACTCAGGAGAAGATGGTCTTGACCTCCAAATTCCTTTTTCAAGAGATGTAGATTATGGTAATACTTGGACAAAGTTCCTCTAGGAACAGTTACTTTCGGATTTGAATTTTGGCTGAGCTTCGACTAGAGAAGGCTATTTTCGTGCTTAGGCTGAGGTGTTGCTTCATTAGAGCTTCTGCTAGGGAGGGAGTACTTCTATATTTTTTCTGAGGTGGGACTCTGACAGAGCTTCCACTAGGGATAGGCTATGGGAGGGATAGAATGAGGTGGCACTCTAGCAGAACTTTCACTAGGGATAGGCTATAGGAGGGCTAGGCTGAGGTGGCACTTCAGAAGAGCTTCCGCTAGGGATAGGCTATGGGAGGGCTAGGAAGAGGTGGCACTCCGGAAGAGCTTCCGCTAGGGATAGGCTATGGGAGGGCTATGCTAAGGCATGAAGAAATTCAAATGATTGAGGAACTTCGAAGGCCCAAAGAAGACTTCGAATCTATGAAGATCACTTCAAAAACTTGAAGAACCTCAAAGGGGGGGGAAACAAAGACATTTTTTTTTTTTTTACAAAAAATGCTCACTCGAAAAATTTCGGATGATTGAAGTACTTCGAAGGCCCAAAGAAAACTTCGAATCTTATGAATATTTCTTTGAAGACTTGAAGAACCTCAAAGGGGGGAGGAGAAAGGGCAAAGCTTCTCTACAAAGGGTGCTCACTAGGACGCTTGAGTGTGTAAAATCAAAGGGAGGGGGGTATTTATAGATTTTTTGGGTCATTAGGTGGAATGGAGATTTCCTTGGCCAATAGGGTAAAAAAGTAGATTTTCTTGGCCAATGGGGTAAAAAAGTAGATTTTTGGGCCAATGAGGTGAAAGATGAATTTCTTTGGCCAATGAGGTGAAAGATGCTTTTCTTGGCCAATAGATGAAAAGATACTTTTCTTGGCCAATGAGATGAAAAGATGCTTTTCTTGGCCAATGAGAAGAAAAGATGTTTTTCTTAGCCAATGGGGTGAAAGAAGTAATTTTTGACCAATGGAGAAAAAAGATGCTTTATTTGGCCAATAGAGTGAAAAAGATGTTTTTTTTTTCCCAATGGGAGGTCACAATGTAGGGTATGCTAGCGGGGTGATGTGGAGTACACAAGAGGGTGAAGAGGGAATCTCATCAAAAATTTGATCATCAGAGTGAGGGTGCCGGTCGTCGACAAGAAATGCACGGGTGAGTGATCTTCGGGCTATATGCATGACAGGTTGGGCTGCACACACGACATACAGGGGTTCCTATGTACTAGCAAGTGCTCTCGCATGCAAGCGGGGCACCTTCCTACAGGCGGGGGCACCAGCATATAGGCTGGGGCACTGACAAGTGATGGGGGTGTCACGCAATGAGGGATGGGACATGCATAGGCGAGGTTGTGGGGGTGTGAGGCATGCATAGGCAAGGTGTGGGTGATTGCATGGGCGGGGTTTGGGTGCTCATGGCAAGGTGTGGGTACTTGCATAGGCATGGTTTGGGTGCTCATGGCAAGGTGTGGATGCTTGCATGGGTGGGGTTTGGGTGTGCACGGTGTATCTTCTGGGAAGGAATGTGGGATATCTGATGGTCTGATTTTGATGCGCCATATATCTTAGAATCATGATTCCAAGTACTACCCATCTGTATAGTCACTTTGGACCGGATTCCTTCATATCTGAGAAGTCATAATTGGATCCTTCTTTTCTCTCACACGGGATTTCTGGGATTTTTGGGTGAGTATGGAATGTTCCTGGATTGGGTCACCACATTTATTTGTCATCTCTATCATTCAAAAGCGAGAGGTTACGTCTATGGTCCTTTAGTCATCATAGCCAAGGGAGGGTGACAAAATTGGTTGTCTACAAAATGCCCCTCTTTGGCTGAGGCCTATGCTAATAGCTGAAAGGCAAAGAAAAGAATGACCACATTTTGTCACCCAGAGCAATTACTGTCATCATCTTGCTCATCAATGACAAAGTTGAAAATGCAATAGATAATATCTCTTAACTACTTCAAATTTTAGATCTTACCTGGGCAGTCGATCGCAGGAATGAAATTTGAACCCTTTCAATCATATAGAAGATGTTAGTATCTGATTTGGTTCTTGAGCCATTGTTTTGCAGAGATTTGAGCCCTCCTTGCAAAAGATGTTAGTATCTAATTTGGTTCTTAAGCCATTATTTTGTAGATATTTAAGCCCTCCCTGCAAAAGATGTTAGTATCTGATTTGGTTCTTTTGCAGAGATTTGAGCCCTCCCTAGAAAAGATGTCAGTATCTGACTTTGTTCTTGAATTTCCTAGGCTGGGCTTCCGTGTGCCAGTCTATGGAATTGACCAATGAGATTGGGCCACTTGGGACTGTTTCAATGAAATTGGGCCTTCTGGGGCCGGTTCAATGAAATTGGGCCACCTGGATCCGGTTCAATAAAATTCTTTCTTTCTTGATTATTGCCTTTTCACCTTTGATTTGGATTCTTGAATTTAAAGCTTTGAATTGGGATCTTGATTTGTATTTTACTTGAATTTGACTTGAATTTGATTTGTATTTGATTTGAATTTTTCTTTTCACTTGAATTTTTTTTGAATTTGATTTGCATCTGATTTGAATTCTTCTTTCACTTGAATTTGATTTGCAGTTTGTGTTTTGTTGTAGGAATCTTTGATTTGCACCTTGAAATTCGAATCTTGATGAATTTTTTTTTTAAATCCAAATTTTTGAACAATATAATGGTCCTCCCCTCCCACTCACTTCTCATTTCTGATATTCTGGGTTGGTTTTATCTTGATGCAACCAACCCCGATGTCCCGAAGCTCCTTGAACGTAGACTAGATAGAGATGCCTCCTTTAGACTACCTATCCCTTATGACCGTGTGAGTGTCCAAATACTTCTCAGTGGATTGTCTTTTGATCTTCTTTTGGCTGACATGGTCCTTATCAGGTGTCTCCGGAGGCCTATGCTGATATTATGCAAATGCACCAGGGCCTTTGTGATGTAGTGCTCCTTAAGGTAACATCCTTTATTTGAATTGGTCCTCTTTCTTCATTTTTTTTCTTATTTTGACCATTTCTCATATTTCCCAGGATGGGGAGAATGTGTCCTTGAGAGAACAAGGTAGTTCTCAGCAGGAAGTGATTGCTCGGCAGGCTATTCAAATTCGAAACCTCACCATGAGAATGGTGAATCGTGGTTGGAACCTAATGATCCTTCAATGTTCCCAATAGATGACCCGAAGTATGGCATCGATGAGGGTGCTGACTCCTAGAGACCTGTTCTTGTTATTCCTGCAAAACACAGATGTTGCTTTTTTCTTTTTCTTTTTCCTTTTCCCTCCCCATGTTCATTCATCATTTTTTTTTTTTTTACCTTTTGTATTTCTAGGCTTGGAATTTTATTTTTGGAATGGAAATCTATCTTTTGCATAAATAAAATCTCTTTTTTTCATGAATTAGAATTTTAAGGCATAATTAATTTCAAGTCTTCATTAGAATAACTCAAAAATCCAAATATCACCTCACTTTACTACCAAGTGAATTACACAAAAATGGAAATAGCTTTCCCACCAAAGACAGGATAGGTAGGGTGCAATGTGGGAAGACAGTTCTTGGGGTGGGTAGAAGTTCACCAACTCCTCCAGGCCCTCTACTTCCAGTCCATACTATTGTCTGATGTAAGTGGGCAAGTAAAAGGATGTATGTGTCAATCCTATCAACCTGATGTAGTTGCATCTAGGGGTCTTTATTAGAAAATCATCTTATGACCACCCCGGGCATCTCCATGCAATATGTTGTGTAGTTCTTCCTTATAAGTACTCCTCCCAATCAACAATGAGCTTGAATTCCGGGATTTCCATCTTGTCTTGGTAGCAAAGAATGCCAATTTGGCATCCATTTAATGGCCTGGTCAATTTCAGTTTCTAAAGTAGCCAAAGTTGGAAAATAGCAGGACTTCCTTGATAATGATCAATTCTAAATCTGCCGCTATGGTTCATGTCATCAAATCCCTTAAGTGTCTTTACAAGGACTATGGGGATGATATCACCTCCTTCCTTTAATTGCTTTACCACTTCTATCAGAACAAGTGGTGCAACACGTTCAGGAGTTCGGAGAACATAGCAAGCTATTATGTAGAGTAGATAAACATCCTATGAATTTTATTGATGGATTCCTCCCAGTGATAGATACCGAATGAAGATCCTAGCCACCTTCAAAATATCAATCTTCCCATATCTAATGAAAGGCTTCATTTCCTCCTTTTTCCATCCGAAGAAGTCGTGAATTTCCTCCGAGTAATCTTTCTTTAAAGATGGTTGAATCAATCTGCCCTTAGGTGGAGATAGCATACAAACTCATAATTCTTCGAGAGTTGTGTAGATCTTGATCAACCCAAAGCAAAATACATGAAGATTAGTATCCCATTGTTAAGGCACCTGTCAGAGTAAATTGTGATGTAATTCTACACACTCGATCCGACTGAGCATCGACATATTCATGAATTCTAGTAGTCCTGATGCTGTAATGTTTATGTCCAAGGTCTATTTTCTCAATATCTTGTCCAAAGAGTCCATGACCTTTCCTGCAACCATCATAAACAAAGAGGAGATGTGATTTTTCAAAATATCACCCATTAGCTATTGACTCGACCAAACCTTTAACACTGTTGCATCAAAGCCTCTCTTTTTTCTTTTTTTTTGACTAATCAAGTATGAATTGGCCTCGATTTACTTGTGCTAAGTGGTGACTTTTTTTGGGGGATGGAATTCTGGATAAAAATTTGGAAGACCATAGGTGAACGATAGATACCTAATTGCCTTGCATGCCAAATGGCAATTCTTGGGGGACACAAGTTATGATGATCTTTTTAGGTACCTTGATTATTAATCTGAGAACCAATTTAGTGCCTTGAATTTACCTCTTGGGTCATGAATTGGGGCTCTTTGCTCTCCAAAAACAAGCTCGCCCTCTTCTCTGTGACAGGGCTTCACATTCATATTGACGGCCCTTGCCATTCTTAGTTGATATTTCCTCAGACTATCTATGGCCTTCATACATCTTTCATCGAGAAAGTTGAACTCATCATGTCTGGACTTCACCCATTCTCCTTCAGGTAATTGACTATCCAAGAGGACCCTTAGAGATGGTACTAAGATTTCCATAGGTAGAATCGCCTTAACCCCATATACCAAGGTAAAAGGAGTTACACCTGTCGAGAATCGTACAGAAGTCCAATATGCCCATAAAGCAAGTGGCAACTTATTCGCCTAATCCTTGTGTGTTTCAGCCATTTTCTGTAGGATGACCTTAATGTTCTTGTTAGTTGCTTCTACTGTCCCATTGGTATGTGGCATGTAAGTGGTAGAATGGTGCCTTTTGATATCGAACTTTATGTAGATTTTGTCAGTTTTGCCCCATAAATAGGATGCTTGATTCGATATCAGCTCTTGAGGTACTCCATATTGGCAAATGATATTTTTTTTTATGAATTTTACCACTTTATCAGATGTGAGGACTGCATATGACTGAGCTTCTACCCACTTGGTGAAATAATCAATGGCTACCAAGATGAACATGTGACCATTGGATGCTTTGGGGTTGATCTTCCCTATGACGTCAATGCCCCAAGTAGAGAACGGCCAAGGAGAACTGAGTGAGTACATTTCCGTTGGTGGGATGTGTATGATATTGGCAAATATCTAACGTTTTTGGCATCTCTTGACAAAGTTCACACAGTCTGTTTCCATTGTGTTCCAGTAGTATCCCAGTCTGAGAATCTTCTTAGCTAGCATCTTAGCATTTATATGGGGTCTGCAAAGGCCTTAATGAATTTCCTCCATAATGGTTGTAGCTTGCTCTTCATCCACATATAGCAACTGTATTCCGTCATAGGATCTCTTGTATAACAAATCCCCTTGAAGAATAAACTAGGTGGCATATCTCCTTAGAAATTTCTTTTCTCTATTTGTAGCTTCAACCGGATACTTTCTTTCTCTGATAAAGTCAACTATGTGAGCAAACTAAGACCGACCATCTATGGTGAGAGAGTTCACTGTATTCTGGTAAATGGGCCTACTTTGTTCTACTAAGAATGGTCGGATCCTGGCCATAGGATTGCATTCTACCATGGATGCCAAGGTTGAAAGGGCATTGACAAACCGATTGTTATCCATTTAGAAGTATTCAAATGAGAGTTTTTCGAAGTGTCCAATCACCTCTTCTAGATGTTCTTGATACAGCTTTAGTTTTTCATCTCTGGTCTTCAACATTTTTATTGCATTTGACAAATAACAATGGATGAATTTCCATACACCTTGATCCTTCTTACCCCAATGGTCAGATTTGTTTCCAATCCCAATGCACAAGCTTTATATTCAGCAATATTGTTGTTGCAGGGAAAATCAAGGTGGAACGATGAAGGCAAATAAAGACCGTCCGAAGTGACAAGTAATATTCCTATGCCACACCCCTTTTGGTTAGCCACTCCAACAAAGAATAACTTTCATTCATTAGTTGCGTCTTCATTTTCCATTATTATGATTTCTTTATCTGGAAAGGCATCATCCAAGGCTCTTCCATCTTCTGTGGGATGGGCAGCCAAATGATCGGCTATAGCTTGCCCCTTGATAGACTTCTGAGTAACATAAGTGATGTCAAATTCTGATAGCAATAGCAACCATTGAGCCATCCTTCCTGTTAGAGCTGGTTTCTTAAAGAGGTACTTGATTAGATCCATCCTTGATATCAAATGTACTGGATAAGCTACTATGTAGTGTCGCAGCCTTTTTGTTGCCCAAATCAGTGCAGCATAAGTTTTTTCCAAAGATGTGTATCGTGTCTCATATTCCAAGAACTTCTTACTGAGGTAGTATATAGCATGCTCTACCCCCTTCTCTGTTTTCTTTTGTGCTAGCACTGATCCTATAGAATATTCTCCCACTAATAAGTACAATAGAAGTGGTTCCCCTTCCACCGGTGGTGTCAATACTGGTGGGTTAATATGATATCCTTTTATCTTATCAAAAGCTTGTTGGCATTGGTCAGTCCATTATGTCGACTTATCCTTCTTTAGAAGCTCGAATATTGGCTTGTAGATTGTAGCCAATTGAGCTATAAATCTATTGATATACTGAATATGACCCAAGAATCCCAGTATCTCCTTCTTCGTCTTAGGTGTGGGTATTTCTTAGATTGCCTTGATCTTGATAGGGTTGACTTCGATGCTCCTATCACTCACCAAGAACGCCAACAACTTTCCTACTGTTGCCCTGAATATACACTTCTGAGGACTCAACTTTAGCTGATACTTCTTGATTCTTTCAAAGAATCGCCGCAGTGTGGGAACATGCCCCTGCCAATCTCTTGACTTCACTGTCATGTTGTCCACATAAACTTCCACATCTTTGTTTATCATGTCATGCAGTATGGTTGTAGTTGCTCTTTGATCAGTTGCCCTGGCATTCTTCAGTCCAAAGGGCATTACCTTGTAACAATAAGTTTCCCATGGAGTGGTGAAGGTGGTCTTTTCAGGATCCTCTAGATGCATGCTCACTTAATTGTATCCCGAGAATCCATCCATGAATGATAGAAAGGCATGCCCCGCTATGTTTTCAACCAATACATCAATGTGAGGTAGAAGGAAATCATCTTTAGGGCTCACTTTGTTAAGATCTTAGAAATCTACGCACATTCGTACCCTGCCATCTTTCTTTGAAACTGGTACTATGTTGGCTAACCATTGGGGGTACTTCACCACTGTAGAAATCCTACATTTCACTATTTTATGACTTCTTCTTTGGTCTTTTCACTCCATTCTGGATGTATTCTTCTGAGCTTCTGCTTGATGGGCTTTGCCCTGGGGTAGGTCAGCAAATGATGTTGCATGATGTTGGGGTTTTTCCCAGGCATATCCTCATAAGACCAGACAAAGACTTCGGCAAACTCCTTCAGAAGACTAATCATCTTCTGCTCTGCTTCTTCATCATCCAAAGTGGTACTAATTTTTACCTCTCGAAGGCATTGGTTGGTTCCCAAATTAATAACACGGGTATCCTCACAGATGGATTGGGATTTCTTTGGTTTATAATCTTTTATTATATCATGATATTTATTAATATTATCATCAAAAAAAGGAGTCAAGTCATACTCGAAATTAGAAATTTCATTCATGAAGGAAGGACTAACAGACTCGACATACACGGACTCTAGACTTTCCTCAAGAGGGAAAACAAACACATAATCATAAACAGAAGACTCAACAACATACTCGACAACAGACTTACTGACTTGATGCTTTTATTAGTGGTATCTAGGTTGGTTGACTCAGCAGTATGAGTAAACTTGAAGTTCTCTCCAATGCTTATCCAGTTTAGGAGTGGTTCAATGGCTCGATGGATGAGTAAATGTGGCAAAGGGCCTTTTTCTTCTCCTTGGATGGTGACTGCTATCTCCTCAATGCTACACTTGTTCTCTTTGGCAGGTGCTCCTTCCCTGCTTGTGGTGGGAAGTCGAGGTCCTCCACAGATATCCAGAGCCTTTGCTCACAATTTCTTGACTGAGCTGGAAAGCTGCTGGAATCCAGCATCCACTGCCTCCTCAAATGTATCTTATCCCCCTATTTCTTCAAGATCTTTCCATTGTTTGGTGTAGTAGCATTCATTGATGGCTACTTCACCTAACATCTGGTCAATCTCATCAACTTTGAGTTTCAACTCACCCAAGATCCCATAAATGTCAATCATTGTCTCTGCCATAGGGTCCACATTGCCTTCAACAATGATCTCATATCCTTCGATATCCTCACTATCTTCTAAGTCTGATGTAGGCTCATCCCCTTCCATGTAGATTTTGAGTGCTGGTTGGATAGCATCCGTTGGGTTAGTCATTAGGTCATCTTCACCAACATCATACACTAAGTACCCTCCTGGATCCCTTGGTGAGTAATACACAAATTCATCATCTTCATCATTAATCCAATGTCCCTGGTAGTCACTATCATCCCAGTCCTGGTACTCATCATCACTTTGAGCATCGGAGTCATCACCATCATCCCAATCCTCACTCTCGTCCTCATCGTCATCGTCATTGTCATCATCCTCTTCTTCACTGATTTCCCCCTTACTTGGTTCTTCATTAGATTCCTCATGGCCCTTGAATTCTCTTACATCCAAACGTTCGTAGTATTTGGAGCATATAGATCGGAAGATCTCCATAGGGATAGACTTGACCTATTTGGATCGGAGCCTGATCAGACTAGACTCATCATCTTCTGTGTCACTCCCTATATATATATTAGGGAGGTGTGTTCCTTGATTTGTTCACCTACTACCAATGCCATTACTGCTCTGAGAAGATCACATGTGACTTCTTCGATTGTCTCTAGATCATCCTCCTAAGATATGGTTGTCTAGATCAAAGAAGTGGGGTTAACTTCTTGACTTTCTCCTAAGACATTCACTGAACCTGTTAACGATGTTATATTTAGAGAATCCAACAAGGTAAGCATATCCTTCCAACTGTACCCGCCAATCCATCCTTCTTTTGGGTTATCCACCAAATCTTAAGAATGGGAATGATATGAGGGTGATGAGGGATATGAGGTAAGATGATATGAGGGTGATGTGATATAGGAGATAGGGTATTTTGATGAAGATAGGGGGTGGTAAGATGATGATGAGGTTCCTTCTCCTTGATGGTGTGATGAAGTGTGGTGTTATAGTGGAGGTTGAAGGTATGGTGTGGTGGATTCTCCTGTTGATGATGGAAGAGAGATGATAGGGGCCTAATCTTTGGATTCTTCTTCTAATGACTCTTCTCTTTTGGGAGTCCTCATGACCCTGGCCCTTTGCCTCATGATTTTTCTATAGGTGTAGGCATTCATGTGATTTTTTTGAGCTCTAGATGTGATGAGTTGAATGGGATCACTCTCTGTTGCTTCCTCTTCTAGATTGTACACACAACTAGAGTGAGGACCCCCAAAATCATAGGACATGGGACGATAGAAGTGTATGTCTGCATTGTACATGTAGAGGGCCCTTTGGAAAGATTTACATTCCTTCTAATAAGCCACCTTAATGAAGTTGATTTATATATCTTACTAATTCCATGGGAAGAGACAATCTTTTCACATGCAATAACTTTTCTACTCACTCATATTGCCTCTGGATATGGTACTTCTTGGAGTTTCTGATAAGATGAATCGAATCGAAGAATCGAGGATCAAAATCTCACCGATCATTTATCATTGACAATATGTTGACGGTTCCATGCTGGGAGTGCGTTGGTATTGACATTGGGAGGTTGTTTGACTTTGATTTCAATAGTCCCGTTGTCTACCAAATCTTGAATTGCATGTTGAAGTCCTATGCACCTTTCAGTGGTGTGCCCCTTCTGAGTGTGGTAAGCACAGTACTCATAGTCCCTGTACCAAGCTGGGGGAGGATTACTAATCACCTTGGGAGCTACTATTCCTAGTAATCCTTGTTTCTTTAACTTCTCATATACTACTGCCATGGGCATCCCCAAATCATTGAACTGCTTCTTGGGCAAGGAGCCTTCTAAACAGAAGCAACTACTTGTATCACAAATGGTTGTGAAGAGGTGATAGGTGACACTGACTGTTGGACCGTACCTACCACAATGGTTTCAAGATTCTTTCCTCACCCAACTCTAGCATTCTTTCTCACATCTTGAGAAGCTCCTTGATATTGTGCATCCTGTAAGATTCTATTCTCAACACGTGTGCCGATGGCTATCAATGCATCAAAAGTTTATAGATGCTGATAGTAGAGAACATCATAGTAAGGCTTGGACAGGTTTTCAATTAACATTTTACTTGCTCTGCTTCAGAGGTTGATCTGCCATCTTGGCGGCTTTGTCTCTAAACCTCATCAGGAAGGCTGAGAATCCTTTTCTAGGATGTTGTCTCAAGGTCTCAAGCTCTCAACACTTCACATCTACTTCAGTGTTGTAAGAGTACTATTTGGTGAAGGCTTTCACCACTGTTGTCCAATTCTGGGTCTGGGTAGACTCCAACTGTGTGAGCCACCTCAGTGTTAGCCCTGGTAGAGTTAACATGAAAGCTTATCCCATCTAATTGTCTGTAAGCTGCCATGATTTGGCGATGCTGAGGAAGACTTTAAGATGAGCCTTGGGGTCCCCTGACCCATCAAACATGTCGGTCTACTACATGAACTTCTCAGGAATCCTTGCCCCAGAAAAGAAACTCATCACATCAGAATCCACTATGTGACTTTTCAAACTCATATCTGCTTGGGTCATATTTTCCAACTTTTCCAACTGCTCTCTAGTTTTTCTTTCTCTCTCCATCTTTGGAGGTTCCATTAGGTTATGTGTCGCAAACTCCTCTTCCTCATCTTCAATCACCACTTTGGGTGGAGGAACTCGGGAATAGGTTCCTCGTTGACCATTCAAACGGGTGGGTGAAACTCCTTGTTGACCCGTTGGCTTGATTGCTACTAGCTCTCCTGAGTCAACTTGGGAGGAAGTTCCATGATAACCCATAGGTCCGTTCTATTCCAACTCTCCTGTAGTCGGTGCCGGTTCAGCCCTGGGATCAATCATGGGAGAGTTTCCTAGCATGTGCATAATCTGAGCTAATCCACTCTTGACCTTGGCCATTTCTATTTGTAAGGTCTCTACAGGGTGGACCCATGCTTGCTCAGGTGATTCAATGTTGAGTGGATCCATGTGAATTGGACTATGACAGACTCAGAGAGACAACGGAGGTGATACTAGACTTAAGCGAGTCAACTGGTTACCCTAATGTGTCCAAATGGACCACAGAGAATATTTGAGGTGTGGAATTGTGCCTAAACTAAAAGTGGTTTAATTTAGGACTTTTGTATTCCCAATCCTTTTTTCATTCATCCATTAAATTATCAACCAATGATTCATCCAAAGTTAGTCCACTTAATGATAGGGAGTGGATAGGGGGTTGATGCCCCTAGTACACTCAATGTCATAGGTGGGGGATACACACAAATGGCTTGAACAAAAATTCCTGTAAGACATTTTCTGTTAATAAAGTCATGCTTTCCTTAATCTTATCCCACTAGGTGACATTCTTCCTAGTTTCCTCAGGTCTTTTAGACAATTTAGCATTTTGTGGGACTTTGACGAGAACTACCCCAAAGTCACGTATACCAAATCATCCTCATCTCATTTCTAAGGAGGAAGGACACCTTTTATCAGAAACCCACTTAGGAGAGAATTTCTTATGACTAGAATGCATTATAGGAAGATTCCTTTTCTTATGATGCGAGTATGCGGTGGATGCAATAGGACAGACAAGGCTTCCTTGATAGGATCTATATACGCAAGGTACATAATCCTTTTCATACACCTAGAGGTACAATATCAAGGGGTGACTTCCTTGCCTATTACTCCTGACTACACACGAGGTTAAACAATTGGCCACGGGGGTGGTGGAACCGTGAGTGATTGTGTGTAAAATTAAAATGTGAGAATATCATTATTCGATCAAAGAATGTCATAAAGTGCACGAATTTCCCCGAGAGTGCTAACACAATTACAAATATCCTCGCCGTTTAACAATACCCCATACCCTTGTACAGGAAGTGGCTACCATTTGCTCTCAGAGTACTCTCCATGACATGTACTGACCTCCCCGAGGGTACGGGCATGAGAGGAAGTCCCTCGCCAAATGATTTCACTTCGAGCGTAATGCATGATGTGGTTAACGAATACAATTACAGACATGGGGTTAGCCAAACATGTTTTTAAACATATGTGGTGGAAAATGTTCTTGGATTTAATAGTAGCATCTAGAGTGGAAAGCTTGAGATGTCCCCAGTGGAGTCACCACTGTGAGGTTAGCGACCGGAAAAATACCTCTTTTCCAAAGACAAGCATTCGGCCCTTTCTCCTCTCTTTCTCTTTCTTAGGGAGGGGTATGTCATGTGTGCCTACCCATGGGCCTTACACCACCGTACCACCGCTCGGAGATACGTGGGGGCCTATTTTGCAGGAGTGTAAAGGTTATCACTGAGACGAGTATTTGACAATGGTCCAATACGGGTGATCAAGATCATACAAAAAGGTTTGGAGTCACCACCTAGGATTATGGGCCTAAGACCCAGGGGTGGGCCCAATTCCTAAGAAAAGGGACCAAAAGTTGGTCTGGTCTAGAGATTTAGGTTACGTGTCAGGTTGTAGAGTTGAGAAGGTGTTAGGCACCCAATCTACCCAAATCAACCGGTCTTTCTTACTAGATGCTTGAGAGCGAACATTTTCCCCAGTTATTTCTATTCCACATGCATGGTTAAGTTATCTTATATATATATACATTAAATGAATTTAATTAATTATGTACACTAACACAAGGTCAATAAAAAGTCTACATTATGTAATTAGGGTAAGAGATTGTACCTAAGCTTGACCCCTATTTCTGGTCAAGAGGGGTGAATCCCCGATCAGTGCTGGCATGAACTTTCTTATGGATTCTCCTGGCTCAAGGGAAGATGGTCTTGACATCCAACCTCTTTTTTTGATAGATGCTAACTATGGTAACATTCGGACAAAGTTTCGGTTAGGAACGGTTAGTTTCGGATTTGAATTTTGGCAGAGCTTTGGTTAGGGAAGGCTACTTCTAGGCTTATGCTAAGGTGTCACTTCGGTAGAGCTTCTGCTAGGGAGGGGGTACTTCCTGATTTTGGCTGAGGTGGCATTCTAACAGAGCTTTCACTGAGGATAGGCTATAGGAGGGCTAGGATGAGGTGGCACTCCAGCAGAGCTTCCGCTAGGAATAGGCTATGGGAGGGCTAGGATGAGGTGGCACTCTAACAGAGCTTCCGCTGGGGTTAGGCTATGGGAGGGTTAGGCTGAGGTGGCACTCTAGTAGAGCTTATGCTAGGAATATGCTATGGGAGGGTTATGCCAAGACTTGAAGAAATTTGAATACTTGAGGAACTTTGAAGCCCCAAAGAACACTTTGAACACTATGAATCTTTGAAGATCGCTTCGAAGACTTGATGAACCTCAAAGGGGGGGAAACGAAGGAAAAGTTTTTTCTACAAAAAATGCTCATTCAAAAAATTTTAGATGATTAAAGAACTTCAAAGGCCCAAAGAATACTTTGAATCTTATGAAGATCTCTTCGAAGACTTGAAGAACCTCAAAGGAGGGGAGGAGAGAGGGCAGAGCTTCTCTATAAAGAGTACTCACTAGGAGGCGTGAGTGTGTAAAACAAAAGGGAGGGGAGTATTTATAGATTTTTTGGGCCAATTGGGTAAAAAAGTAGATTTTTGGGCCAATGAGGTGAAAGATGAATTTCTTTGGCCAATAAGGTGAACAGATGTTTTTTTTTTTCAATAGGAGGTCATGGTGTAGGGTATGCTAGTGGGGTGGTGCAAAGTACACAAGCAGATGAAGAGGGAATCTCATCCAAAATCCAATCATTAGAGTGAGGATGCCGGTCATTGACGAGAACACACGAGTGAGCATGGGGCGACATGCACGATAGATGGGGCCACACACATGACATGCGGGGGTACCCACATGCAGGCGGGTGCACCCGCATGCATGCGGGCGTCACACAGTGAGGGATGGGACACGAATGGACGAGGCTGTGGGCGTGCAAGGCGTGCATGGGCAAGGTGTGGGTGCTTGCACGGGTGGGGTTTGGGTGCTCATGGCAAAGTGTGGATGCTTGCATGGGCAGGGTTTAGGTGTGCACGGTGTATCCTCTAGGAATGATTACGAGAGATCTGACAGTCTTATTTTGACGCACCATATATCATTGGAATCGTGATTCCGAATACTATCCAGATATATGGTCACTTTGGACCGGATTCCTTCGTATATAAGAAGTCAAAATTGGACCCTTCTTTTCTCTCGCATGGGATTTTTAGTTTTTTTGAGTGAGTATGGAATGTTTCTGGATTAGGTCACCTCAGTCAGTTGTCATCTCTGTCGATCGGAAGCAAGAGGTTGCATCCATAATCCTTTAGTCATCTAGTCAGGCAAGGGTGACAAAATTGGGTGTCTACAGTGGCCAACAGCTAAAAGAAGGAAGGAATGGAACAAATGACTCCCCTATACTGGGTCCTTGTCCACACAGACATAACACAGTAAATCTCCACTAGCGGAATCACCTGTAAAGGGGTATCAGGCCGGTCAAGTCAAAAAGTGTCCGAGGGATGATGGGGCCGAGAGTAGTGACTGGCCTATTCCTGAAGGGAACCCCACTCAAGGAATAAAAACAAAGAGGGGTAATGGAAAGCTCACCAACAGGGAGTTGAAAAGTGTATGTGTTGGGCCATCACCACTCTATAATGGCACACATCAACTCTTTGTCCATCTTCTTCGTCTCGATAAGTATGAGGCGGTACAGGCTGCAATTCTGGATCCTATGTTGCATCAACGAAGAAGGTTCATCGAACCATTCATACACCTTGCAAAGAATCTGTATCTCCCTAGGTTGAGAGAATACCCCTTCTGGACCACCTACGAGAATCAGGAGCTAGATAAGTATCACCTCAAAGCTAAATTCGAAAAATAGTAAGCAAAGTGAGGAAAGGCACACCTAACGGTACCAGGCCATGTTCCAAATGTGCCTAAGCACACGTCTCTTGTAACGTAGAGACAACATACTAGAAGGCTGGACCTTCCTGCCTATCCAGCACTGGGCATCGCCTAGATAGCTCCTCTAGCACATCTCGCGTGTGAGTGTGCTTCTTGCCTAGATCGCCCATGATATCAAAATAACTAAAATTTAAAAAAAAATAGAAGACAGATGGAATGAGGCAAATGAGTGGAGACCACCTTTTTATACTTGGGGCTCATTTTTGCAGCAGCGTGAGCCTCGCAGCCTAATGATTTTGAAATCTTTTCCAAAATTAAAATAAACCTAATGACCCTGGTCCACAATTGCTCCCATGGCGAGTGACTAGGATGACCCTTTGACGGTCTGTAGTTGCCCTGCATGACCAAAGACCATATGACCCCTAGTCCATTGTTGCACCGCATGGCCAGTGACTGGGATGCCCGTTTGATGGTCTGTAGTTGCCCCGTGTGGCGAAAGATCAAATAATCCCTGATCCATAGTTTCCCGCATGGCCAGTGACCAAGATGCCCCTTTGACGATCTGAAGTTGCCCTGCGTAGCCAAAAACTAATTGACCCCCGATCCACATTTGCCTCGCGTGGCTAGTGATGTCACACCCTGCCAAAATTGGCCAAGATATGCGGCACTGGATACCCATATCCAGTCAGATTAACCCTTCAGGATCACACATGCAATAAAATCTCATAAATATCACTGGTGATGTACTAAAGTGATAAATTAATTACATTATACAAAATTTTATGTCTGAAAACAACCATAGGCTACAATACTACTTACTACACATCCATAAATATATACATCAAGAAGGAAGAACTGAATAATAGTGAAGCTCTTCAAATCCCAACATCTCGCCTACATAAGCTTCATAACCGCTGCTAAAGTCCAATCCCACCTCAACACCGGTTTCCATCATCTAACAAAGGATATGGCCTCGGCATCTGAAAGGGTAAATGTGAGGGGTGAGCATGCGTATGCTCAATGAGGGGGTGGGGCAAGGAAGCACACGCAAATAGATAATGCAAGCATAAGCAGACAAACAATGCAAGTACAAGCAAATAAAGAATGCCATGCATACTCAAGCAAATCAAAACAAATGATGCAATACATATTCAACAAATCATATGATTCTAATGATCTAGTTTTATTTTACATTACCTAGCAACAAATACTAAGTCAAAGGTATCAATGCTATAGCAACATAGCTTGTATCCCTGGTCTCGAAAAACCCATCAATCACTGAGCGATACAAACTAGATTGTGGGTTAAGAGCCTGTAGGTCCTTGAAAATCCATCGGTCACCCCGTAAACTCCTGAGGGTAACCCCAATCCTACAGCCTCGATCTTGGGAGACCCATCGGTCACCCGAGCTGTCGAATAGTCACGGTCCCAGAAAACCTATCAGTCACCGCACTGTGGGTATGAGCCATGGTCCCAGAAAACCCCTCGATCATCCGTACTACACCACCATCCCTGGGATCAGCCAGCACCTAACCCCCTATTGGAAAGAGGTGTAGCACCAGGGTCTATGAATCCTAACTATGCATTCTACATACCTCCAATCATACATTGGTGCCCATCAATGTAATACCAACCTCTAAGCCCACGGTTGGCTATGCCGAGCCTCAGAACATTGATGTTACAATCACTACCACCCGTCACACACACACATCCTCTGACCTCTAGGCCCACGATAACGGAAACGCACCTCGGCCACACTGTGCCCTAGACCGTCAGAGCCACAATCATAACTATGCTACTAACCTCTAGGCCCACGGTACCGAAAATGCACCTCGGCCTCACCGTGCCCTAGATCATCACTATCATAATTACACTGTGTATTCCATCCACAGAACTACAATCACACACAATCTCATGGGCACCTTCACGTGTCCCAATATTACCTGACTTACCTTAAACATCTCGAATCCATCAGTTCACCATTCATCATTAAGATATTCAGAAATAGGAAAATAATGCACATTTAGAACCAATAGATGCATGAACATACAAGATAGGAGAAAAGGGAAAATATAAGAAACACTCCAAAAAAGGTCAAGGCACCCACTCACCTTGGTAGTCAAGGTCAGACAAGTCACTTCTCCGAGTTGGGTAGATTCCCGCACTACAATTCAACTTCCCTATTCCATAACACACTTAGGTTATCAGGTATATAACTAAATTCCTATTGTTAATATAATTTAATTAGTTATTCTTATTCCCATTCCCTTTAATTAATTTTCTGTTCAAGTAGGAATCCAATTCAATTTCATATTTCTAAGATTAAAATCCATGGATAAACCATCAACTAAGGGCTATATTGTTCTTATTCCATGTCTGTAGTAAGTTCAGTAAGGTATAGGACAATACAACAACCTTTCTCGCCTCTGAAAAATTAACCGGATGGGGACCTCTGGAGTCAACCGGCCTGCCTGTGGTCTCTTGCCTGTTGCCCCTTTTTCTGCAGAAATTTGATTCTACCAGTATCCTGCAGCATTTAAACTCTGTATTTCATGCATACTTCTCTGTTTTGAAGTCCCAATCTCTTAATAACAGTATAATAACTGAGATTAGATCTTCAATTCGTCCATTCAACATTTCCATACTTAAATTCTCAAGCATACATGCAATTTCAGTAGAAATTTCAGATTTTCCTTAAATTGAACCAATTTCTCATACCAAAATATGAATTAAAGGTGGAATTTCAGTATCTAACTTCCAATTTAATGATCCATTCCCAAATTCCTCATGCATGCATAGAATCAAACTTTCAATTCATCTTGCACGTCTCTCTAAAACCACAAATAAGTGAAATTAATAGGAGATTTCACTTCAAGTACAAATTAAATTCAGGTTTTCAGGATTTTAAGCAGAAATCTTAGTCTTCCAGCCCTATTCGGCCTCGAGTAGTGAGAATCCCTCTTTCAGATTTAGAGAATCCATCCATTTACATCACAGAGACAAGTTTTCATACATCCTAGATCATCAACTCGTGCTGAATTTCACAGATTTTCACCTTAATTTTCCTATTCAGCCAACTAGGCCAACCCAAGCATCATTCTTCAACTATAATTTTATCATTTCAGTCCATGCATGGGTTAGATTCTTACCAGGAGAAAGAATCAAACAGCTGTTGTCCCAAAACCTCAATTTCCTCTTGATTTCTTCCTCCTCTTCTTTCCTTCTCTTCTCTTCTTCTTTTTCTTCTTTCTCTCTTCTTGTGCTTGCTGCGCAAGGTACAATAGAGGTTGAGCTGCTGTTTGGTAATCTCTCTCTCTCTTCTTCTTCCTTCTCCTTCCTTCTCCTTCCTTCTTCTTCTTTCTTTTCTTTTCTGGTTTTGTTCTGTTCTCAGTTGCAAAGAGAAAAGACCGACCTTTCCTCTTTTTATATCCCCTCCACCGATTGTCATCATCTAGTATGAGAGCCCAGGTTGTACAGATATGGTAGTGAGACAATCGTATGCATAAATGGTTACGGATATGATTACTGCATTAACACACACAATTGTCAAGCATCGCAAGATTGAACCTCTAAATGTAGATGTTTGGAAGATGAGAATGCAGTTGTATATTAAATTAGCTATATATATATATATATATATACATATATACTTATACCAAGTTCTCTCCCCCCTCCTCTTTGTAACATTCCTCCACCGACTTGGTTTGGTGGAGAATTATATCTCATAATAATATATTAATACATATTATATTAATATATATATATATATATATATAATTACACTTAATGATGTAACTATTCCTAACTTCTGTTTATATGTAATATTAACTTATTCTATTTCAAAATACTTAAAGTGTGTGTGTGGGGCCCACAGAATCAGAAATCCTGATTCTACCAAGCTAACAGGCCTGTCTGTCATTCCTAGGGCTCTCCCATCGGTTGGGTTAAAACTTGCCTCCTTTGGTCTAAACAACTCTCTGTTACACCTAACCCCTATTATAGGTATATTTTACCTGTTAGCCCATGCCAGTATTGGTCTTCTCTGCCTGGTATCCTACCTGTCCACAAAAAAGGTAGGGAAATGAAATTAGGGTGTTACAATTTCCCCCACCCTTACAAAAAAAAATTTGTAGGGTTGTACGTCATCGAGAACCAATCCTGTTCACTTTAACATCCCCTTATCCACCAAGTTGTATCATCGGATTTCCACTTAGTGTTACTAACATGGCCAATGTCTTAATACCATTGGCTAACCTCCGCAAACACATTAGCACACTCATAGGCCATGCTGGTCCTTTATCTATTCATGTTCTTAAGTCCTCAAGAACTATAAAATCCACATTCCTTTTTTCTTCTCACTTCCCAATATCAACCCTGTTATGTCTTCACACATACAAGATTATTTCTATCTCGCCCATGTATTGTTACTAGGGTTTTTAAATCTGATCTCTGTAAGGATTTATATAAAGTCTTAGAATTTTACACTGATTTTGTATGAGTTGATCCACCGGTTCACTTTCTTCACCCTATGAGAACCATACATGTGGAATCCAATTCCATATCATGTCTCCCAATCATACACACATACTAAGTATTCTCATCATTCCACCAATGTCCTATTATCCACACTCCATTATAATTCAAAACTTATATCATCACAATTCCAGATATCATACTTTAACTTTCATATGTTTTCTTTACATACTCAAATGTATATACTTCATGATCATATAGTCCAGCTCCTCAATGGTCCATAATGTTTCCTCATATTCTTATCTCATAAATTAATTTTTATTTCCTTTATATCTCCCATACAACTTGATCTCAAGTCTACTCACTTAAATTTGTTATCATTCTCACTATTCCACATTCCTGATATTAACCTTGTCGTTCTGATCCAGTATCAAGATCGGGTCTATTGGGTAGCATAGCATGTTAGGTATCAGTTTCCATAACGCACATGAGGTAATAAAATAACTAAGATACATTAGGTACAACAATGTATGTGAGGATTTCTCCAACGTCAACAGCGTACCTATGACTACCTTAGATGCAGTCTTGGCCTCTTTTGCTTGCATCTCCAAATGCCTCTTTTTGCATTCTGGTAATTTGCTTCATCAAAACTGGTTGGCTAGTTGTTGGTGTTGAGGGTTCCACATATAAGTCTGCCAACTCCCTATGTGGAGACAATCTAGCTATGTGCCCAATCTACTTACATATATAATACTGCTTCGTCTGTAAATAGGATCTAGCCCTATGTCCAGGTTGTCCACATGCAAAACACCACTTCTTTTGTAGATCCACTTGCTGAGGTACTGACATTGTTGACCTAGACTATTGTGATGCTTGGCCAACTTGTGGTATACTGATCTGTGGTGCAGCTAGAGTAGTACTCAGTACTTCAACTACTCTGATGTAACCTCTGGCAGTAGATGGTGTCTTTGCTCTCCTTGTTGCCTGAGCTTGATATGTTTCTCTTTGTTTATCTTCTATAGAGTTGGCTATTTGGACCACTTCTGCATATGTTTGAAGGTGATATGCAATCAGCAGTGTTCCAATACTAGCCCTTAACCCTTTCTCAAATTTCTTGGCCTTTGCTCTCTCAGTCTCCATGTGTTCTGGTGCAAAATAATACAGAGCTTCAAACTGTTGTTGGTACTCGAGGACAGGTATTGGCCCTTGTATCAAAGCTATAAATTCTGCTTCCTTCCTAGCTCTGACACTTTCAGGGAAGTAGTTTCCAAAGAAAACTTCCATGAACTGATCCCAAGTTGGGTTGGGATGAGTAGACACCAATATAGATCTTGTGGCCTTCCACCAAGCATATGCTTCATCCTGCAATTAATAACTGGCACATAGAATCTTTTGTTCATTTATGCACCACAACACTATAAAAACTTTCTCGATACCCTCTATCCATTTGGCTGGTGCCAATGGGTCTTGGGTAACTCCACTAAAGTAAGGGGGTCAGTACTTTTGAAATTTCTCCATCAACTTGGAGTTATCTGCCAACACTGGTGCAACTGGCTATGTGTTGGATGTATGCTGCCTAGATGGTTTTACTTGTACTGACTGAGATGACTAACCATTGGCTGGTTGTGCAACAATTGGAACTCCTTGTGCAATAGGTGGTGTAGGAGTAAGAACAGGTAGTATAGGCTACACATTAGGGGGTTGTACCACAGCTGGCTCTCTATCATGGATAGTTGTGACTATCTTAGTCATCATGTCGCTATGTTGTTGTTGGACTTCTTGCATCACATTACTGACAATGGAAACCACATCCAGAGTTTTCATCACAGGTGGTGTAGGAGGTGGCACAGATGATGCAACTGTTATCTCATTTTCACCCTCATGTTCTGATTCATGTGAAGGGCTAAGATTTACCCTCCAAGTGCAACTATACTTTTGCAGTTGTGGGTCATCTTAGGGATAAGTATGCTTCGACATTTGGGAAATTTTATGGAAATGAACAGATTGATTAACCTCCCAAATGATTTATGCATACCATATGGCCACACAACATGCTTTATAAGTATAGAAGAATTAAAACACATTGAAGAAAAGAAAATTCATCTGCTCAATCCTCTGGCAGATGGCACAAACCAACCATCAACCTAATTCTCAACCCTACTTGTAATGTAGTTATACTTATTTATTTTTCAATTATTCTTATCTTGTTACCCTTTTTATTTATTCAACTATATTCATAATTATGCTTTTTGAATTATTATCACTGATCGGATTTTGCACCTAGGGCAGTCTCCTAGGGTGTGCACAAAAAGTTGTGCAATTATCTTAAAATTTTTAAATTTAATCCTAATCATCACCAGTATATCCTAAGATCTTGTACATTTGTGAGTTAAGACAGAGCATCCTGCTATAATACCACTCTATCACATCCTATCAAAATTATCCAAGGTATGCGGCATTGGATACCCATATCCAGTTAGTTTAACCTTCCAAGATCACAGATGCAGTATCTTAATTTCACAAATGCCAACAAAACCACAACTAAAATCAAAGTATGCTAATAAAATCTCATAAATGTCACTGGTGATGTACTAAAGTGATAAATTAATTACATTATACAAAATTTTATATCTGAAAACAACCATAGGCTATAATACTACTTATTACACATCCATAAATATATACATCAAGAAGGAAGAACTGAATAATAGTGAAGCCCTTCAAATCCTGACATCTCGCCGACATAAGCTTCAAAACGGCTGCTAAAGTCCAGTCCCACCTCCACATGCATAAATAAAACCCAATTGTATGTGCATGTCTCTGTCCTATGTACAAAGGCAATTAGACGTTAATGTGTGTCGGAAACATCAAAGGGGAACCATAGGGGTTTCCCCCAAAGGTTATAAGTTCTGGCGATTTTTTACAGCACTGAACAGGTCATCGGAAACATGCATTGGAAATAGAGAATTTTCACCAAAAATATCAATTCTGTTTCCAATGGAGTTAATGGAGAGCTCCTAAGGATCTAGGCTTCACCGGAAATATACCACCGGATCCCGCCCATGCTATTTTTATGGCTGTTTTCGATGGAATCATAGCAACAGCCCACCTCATTTGGGGTTTTCCAGCTCGGGCCCGATTATCGGGATTTATTTCATGGAGTTTGCAAAGGGTCTTCATACCTTCATTTTAAGCTAAATCCCCATTCCACCAAGCCGTTAGGGAGATACAATGATCAAAAGATCGAAACCCTAATCTCATTTTTGGCCCAAGGTGTTGCCGGAGCTCACCGGCTTGGTTTGAGATTGGTAATCACATGAGAGAGTGAAATACACATTCACCCAACTTCTGGGAGGTACCGGAGTCGGGGTTTACCCCTCCAACCCGGTGATTCACTCCCTTGTTCAACTACACTAGCTCAAAATGAAGAAAGAGAGTGGTAGGGGAAGTAGCACCTACCTCCGGCAAGATTCTGACAGCAGGATGTGAAGCCGGAAGCTTGGTCAAGCTCCTCCCTTCTCCTCCTTCCTTCTCTTCCTTTCTCTCCTCTTTTCTCTCCCCTCTATGTTTTGGACAAGTGAGAAGTGAGACATGAACTCACTTCTCATATTTATAGTAAGTGAAATGCTTAGGGCATGTTTGGTTGGTCCTTGTCCAGTCCAAGTACGTTTATCCATCATTCGGGACACATGGGCCCACCTTCTTAGACTTATAGGGTATACAAGTCATGAGGAAGTATGTGCGAGAGTATGTGAGTTCATATAGGACTGGGCACACAATTGGTGGTGGGGCCCATGGGTATTGGAACCGAATCAACAACCTATTAGGCCATCGAATTCAGGGTCACCGAATTCATCACAGGTGCTTCTGATGGCCTTGTTTTAAGTGGTCTAGGAAATGATGTGCCTTGACTACCTGTTGTCCCCTCTTGGTCATTCCATAGGGGGTTGCCCTATGATATGGGTATGTTCTTTTGGCGATTTTGATGAGTGTCAGGGCTCAAGTAGAGAGGTGTCGGTCACTTACCGCTTGGGATTGGAAGGCTTGAATCCTCTCCAGTTAGACTGGCATGAAATGCACAAGCAAGTGGGGTCATCCCTTCCCTTCTTGCAATGAGCTATTGCAAGCCAAAACCTGTTGGTACTCTGTATCTTCAGTCCAAGACCTATCACAAAAGTTCAAATTAGAACAGGTTATGGTATGGGTGTAACAGTGTCACAGGCCTCGGCCAAATTGGTGCATTCTGTAGACACCCAATTTTGTCACCCTCCCCCAGCTATAATGAATTACAGGATGTGGACACGATCTATACTTTCCATCAATGGAGAAGACGACTTTCTAAGGTAAAATGGATCTGACCCGGACACCCTATCCCCATCCCAAGACTTAGATCCAGAAACCCAAACCTAAACCCAAACACAAGCCTGAGGAAATCGGACCCTTAGAGAGGGAGGTTAAGTCATATCATATTGTGTACTGAGGAATCAAGTCTAAATAACCTTCCTCAATGATCCTCAATTTTTTTAAGCAAAAATGAGCTGAATATCCATCCGTACTGATGGATAGTGCTCGAAACCACGATTCCAACAATATTTGACCTACTAAAATCAGACCACCAGATTTCCCGGATCATCTTTTGAAATTAGTATTGCGAGTGACCAGATCGACATTTGGTATATTCTCCAAATATTCTTTTTTCTCACAGTCCCAAGAAAAAAATTGCAAGGCCATGAAAAAAGTGGCAGCCTGTAAACTCGTGGCCCCACGAAAAAGTTAGCAGACTAGCTCCAAAACTCACGACCCCATGAAATATTGGCGCCTTATGAATGCCTCATAATTGATGTAGGTCTAAAACTTGAAGCCCCATGGAATTTTCTCCTTTTTGGTCCAAAAATCAATAAATAGCCCACTATTCACCCTTCCCAAGGCATGGAATGTCTACCTACCCCCCCCCCATTTAAAGTTACCTCTTTAAGTATATCTCGACCTATAAAGAGTGCCCTAACCCCTTTATAGCCTAAGTTCTAGCTCTTGTAAGCCGAATCCCTGTCAAAGTTCTAACCCAAGATCTAGCCCTCGTAAGCTGAACACCTCTGTCGAAGTTTTAGCTCAATACCTACCCTTTTACAAGCTAAACCCCTGCCCAAGTATTTGGAGGAATCGAAAAAGGTTATGAGAAATCTGGAGCTTCCAAAGAAAGAAGGCTAGTGATCAAGACCATCTCCTCCTAAGCCGAGAGAACACTATAAGCAATCCAAATCTACTTCAACAGGGCCCAACACACTTGACCCGAAACAAGGGTCAAGCCCAGATTTAATTCCTTGACTCAGTAGGTAAAATGTAGACCCTTAATTTCACATGCGATAGTGTACATAGTAGTATAATAACAATTTGGCTATGCTTGAGGTATTAGATTAATTAGGGGAAGAATGTTCATTTTATGCATCTAGTAGGAAGACCGGCTTAACCAGGTGGAGCAAGTGCCTAATACTTTCCTAGCTCCACAACTTGACACTTACCCATATCTCAGGAACAGACCAAGTTTCAAGCCCTTTTCGTATGGATCGGGCCTATCCATCGGGTCCTAGGCCCTAACCCTAAGTGATGACTCCAAACCCTAAATATCATGTTCCTTAATCCCCGACATTGGACCATCATTATCAATCCCCGACATTGTACCATCATTAGCAATCCTCGACATTGGACCATCATTAGCAATCCCCTTTGAAAATGTGACATTGCCCTCCCTAGAGGGGTATATGATGAACACAATAATGTGTGAAATCTTAGGGATATAAGTGTATATTTTACCCAACTTTAGATAGTACTACTTTTATTTTTCTTATTTTTTTTTTAGTTTCCAAGTCTACAAGAGAAAGTGTTTAAAGTGAATCAAGAACCAGTTCAAAGGTGGGACCCACTCATTGGTACCACATCCTCTCTCCTACAAAATCCTGAAGATTATTTTATCTTCTTGTCGCCTCACAAGATCTTGAAGATGCTATGCAGAGATTCTTTTCTGATTTAATCAAGATTGTAAGATATTGGTTAATATTGTAAGGAAGGAATAGAATTTGTTAATTTTAGAAACAGATTCTCTCTTTCCTCACACAATATCTCAGAGAATGAGGATTTTTACTAAGATTTTATTTTATTTTATTTTCTTTCTTTTCTTAAAGAATACTTGTAGAAGGAAGGAGGCAAGACAAAAGCCCTATAAAAGCCCCTTCCTCCCCCTTCCAATTGATTATTATTCCCCTTAATTTATTTTCTAGTTTATGCTTAGTTTTCTTCTCTCTCTCTCTCTTTCACTCTCTTTAGTTTTAGTTCTTCTTTATTTTTGCTTTAATCACTTTTGTAATAGTTTTTTATGTCAATTAATACAAGCACTCTTTTATTCTTATTCAGCCTTTTATATTTATGATTTATGCAATTGAGTTGTAATTTTTAAAGTTATAGTGCTAGGCTTATATCTAGGTGACAAGATCACGAGCCATGGAGCAATTTTTTTTTTCAAGTTCAGTTTTTTTTTTTAAAGATTTGTTTTCTCTAGTACTAGAAATTTCAGATTTGGTTTATTCCAAATCTAGTTTTTAGTACTGGTAGTATCTCAAATCACCCAAGCTTTCAAGTTCAAGCATTGATTCAAGTAAGTAGGATCCTTCAGTAATCTTTTCTCCCCCCTCTCATTCTCACTTTTGACTACCATTTCTTTCTTAATTTAGGATTTTAATTTAAGTCGTTATATTATTGCTATCCCTTTCTCCCAAGGTTCATGGCTAGTATATGTGTTGGTTTTGCCTTTCCTAGCCATAGAACCATCAATTTATTGCTTTTATTTTAATTGTCTCCCTTTTCCTAAAGCCAAGTAGAGTAACCCTTGTAAGAGTGACTCTGTGGTCAAGTAGGGAAGCTCATATTATGATGCATCCCTTGGGTTAAGTAGAGAAACCTATTTGTAAGTCTCTCTCTAGCTTTATTCCTTTTCTTTTACTTTATTTTTATTTCAGTATTTTTTTTCTTTATTGTTTTTAATTTTAATTGCATGGGTTGTTTATTTTCAGTGATTTATTTATTTTATTTTAATTGCGTGGCTTGCGTCTTTAAATTCTTAGATGACGAATGGTTACGACGTTATTTTAGATACATATGTTTAGGACGGTAATTAGAATTAGATCACAACCATTAATCAGTTCACTTTTGCATTAATTAAAAGAAAAAAATAAATAAAGTGGTTGTTCTCCCTGTGTTCGACCCGTAGCTACACTGATCTGTACGCTTGCAGTTATATTTAAAATCTCAAACAATCTACACAAGGAAAAGCACTTGCCATTCATTGGTTATTAGGGGCATCCCAAAAACGTCCTGGTCAAAATATGGCTTTCAAATTAAGTTCCGAATTAGTGGATGCTGCCAAAGGGAGTGGCGATGCCATAAGAAAATCATGTGAGAGGAAACTACACATAGGCAACGTGCCAATATTTTTCTATAAAAATGGTTTTAATAACTGAAGCGACATTGGAATCCCCTACAACTCTCCATAATCTAACATTTATTTGAAATGACAATTAATAACACCCACCAATTTAGTCATTTAATTTGCACATTGCCTCTTTTAGGCCTTTAGGAATCATCTATTCTATTTGATTCTAATTTATACCTAGAAAATGTCTCTTTGAGCAAGTTGGGTAGGCTAGACCAGAGCTCCGCACTTCCCATTCGTTGGCTCCCCCAACTCCGTTGCCTTAGAAAACCCTCTCCCTCTTACACTTTTTAAAACTTTACGGAGTAGAACATAAAATTGTCAAAACAACTAATTATTGTCAATCTCAATTCAATTCGGATTTTGTTAGTGTAAAATAGAAAGGAAAATGTATATAGGGTTGCCTTGATGTAGTTTTTCACACCGCAAATCGGATTAGGTTGCACAACATGTCAGTCCGCACGAACATAGTCGAACAAAAGATTGTGAGGATCTCGCTAGGTAAATTTCCACCCTCCAAATCCAAGGATCACAATGGAGATCCTTGGAGACACACACACTCTCAATTGGAGAGAGAGAGAGAGAGAGAGAGAGAGAGATTAGGTCCAAAACCTCGTTTTGTTGTGGCCGAACCTTTAATTTGTAGAGATTTTACCATCTATGAATCCTAATCCTAGTCGGGCTATGATTACCCTAAGTGAGCAACCATGAACGGACTGGGTCAAGACCCTGTCCAACCCAATTCAATTAACCGTTAAATAAATGAAGAGACAGGATTCCCTGAAAGGCAGTGTGGCCTTGTGCCGACATGGAGACCAATGAAAAACACTCGAAAATACTAAAAAGCGAGATTTTTGCCTTCCATGAGGGGTGGGAGGTCATTCCCCCACAACAAAGAACCATGAAACAATATATGATTTTTGGTAAAAAAGAAGGGATGGGGAAATATTAAAAAAAAAAAAAAAAAAAAAAAAAGGGGGAAGGAATAACTGATCAGTTTTTCAAATGGTATTTATAAAATATGGCAGGTATGAAATTTGATTGGTTAGATTAGACATGATTTCCAAAAAAAAAAAAAAAAGGAGCCAATCATCTTAACACTGTCCTTTTGGCGCTTCAAAACTTCTATCTCAGGTGGATTATGATCTCTTTTCATGGAAAAATATAGTAAGTTAATTATAGCTTATATGTTACAAAGCGCAAAAGATTTTACCCAAAAATAAACAAATAAAAATGCAAAGGATTTAGTGAACGTGCATACATGATGCACATTCATGTCTATAATTCATGAGATAGGATCCGTTGCTTACAAAATCTCCTGGTTCTACAAGTTAGCATCTAATACTTATTTCATCTTCTGTTGTTAAAAAGATAAAGATGGGTAGATTTGGAAACAAAAAAGACAGGTGTTAGATACTAACCCACACGAGCAACTGAACCGTTTTTATACGGAGATAGGGTCCGCTGCTCGTACAATTACCTAGTCATATGAGTCAGCATCCAACACATGTCTCAGCTTTTGCCATTACAAGGATAAATATGGGTATATTTGGGAACAAAAATGACAGATGTTAGATGTTGACTTATAAGATCAAGTGATCGTATGAGCAGTTGATCTGTTTTCATACGGAGATAGGATCAGCTATTCGTATGATCACGTAGTCGTACGAGTTAGCACCTAGTACCTGTTTCATCTCCCGTTTTCTACAATGTACCCCTCATCCACTTCCAATGGCTGTATATATGATCGTGCACAAAACCTCAATCCTATGATTTCAAAACCTTTCAATTTTTATTTTTTTTTGGTAAATGAAAGATTTCATTCTGCATATACTACACTATTGAGGCAATATACAAAATTACAATTTTTTGAAATTCCGATTTTTTTTAATAGTGAATTTCCGATTTGATGGTTATCCCTCTTTCACCCGGTTGGCCTCTCCTTAATGCTAATCACTATATTGTGCGTGTTCTACCAAAAACAGATGTGCATGTACCCAAACTTCAGAGGATAAATACTTCCATTTAAGTATAAGAACCGTACACTGAATCAATGAAGAGCACAATTGTTTCTGTTACAGGTTTCTATATTTATTTGGCTTCAGTAGATTTAAATTTAGAAATTCTAATGATCATAATTCATAATGAACGGCTTGATTCGTGAACCCACACTCCAGAGTTTTGTTATCACCAGAACTCTGGACGAATCAAAACAGTACTTCCACCCGCCTCCCCTGAAAAGGTTATTTATTTTTCGTAATTTCAGTAACCGCTAAACTTTCTCTTTGATTTTTCCATATATTCACCGCTTTCCATTTTCAAACTTTCTGTCGCCTACAAAAATCCCCCAAAATCCCTCTTTTCCCTCACCACCCCAAATCGCAAGGACGGCCTTTGTTTATCTCTTCACTGCCTCTCCCTTTCTGTGTGTAGTTTCTGTTTCTGTTTTGTAAAAATTCCATGGCTGCTACCCATCTCTCTTCGTCTTCTTCCCTAGAGAAGACCCATCTTGTTTCCCCCTACCCATCTCAAAATCTCGTTTCTTTCTCTCCTAAAACCCTTCAAAACCCCTTCTTTTCTCCCAAACCATCCTGTTCTCAATCCCTCTCGCAAACCCAGAAAACTTTTCTTAAGCTCTCGTCCAAAAACCCCATCTCCGATTTAATCTCTTTTGAACACAACCCAAGTAAGCCTTTCATCCGTTCTGATGATGACGATAAGCCCCGAGAAGAATGCGGCGTTGTGGGTATATATGGAGACCCTGAAGCCGCCAAGCTCAGTTATCTAGCCCTCCACGCCCTCCAACATCGTGGGCAAGAAGGCGCTGGAATCGTCTCCGTCAATAATGACAAGCTCCAATCCATCACCGGAGTTGGCCTTGTTTCTGAGGTCTTCAACGAATCCAAGCTGGGTCAACTACCTGGCGATTCCGCAATTGGGCATGTTCGATACTCCACCGCAGGCTCTTCTATGCTCAAGAACGTTCAACCCTTCGTCGCTGGGTACCGTTTTGGCTCTGTCGGTGTTGCCCATAATGGAAATTTGGTGAATTATCGATCTCTAAGAGCGACCCTTGAAGACAAAGGTTCCATCTTCAATACCAGCTCTGATACAGAGGTTGTTCTTCACTTGATTGCAACGTCAAAAGTTCGCCCTTTCTTTCTCAGGATCGTTGAAGCCTGTGAGCAGCTCAAAGGAGCATATTCGATGGTATTCATCACAGAAGACAAGCTTGTTGCAGTGCGTGACCCATATGGGTTTCGTCCTCTGGTCATGGGAAAGAGAAGTAATGGTGCAATCGTGTTTGCTTCGGAGACATGTGCGCTTGACCTCATAGAAGCAACCTATGAGCGTGAGGTTAATCCAGGCGAAGTGCTGGTGGTCGACAAAAGTGGAGTGAAATCGCTATGCTTGTTGTCTCACAAGGAGCAGAAGTCCTGTATCTTTGAGCATATCTATTTTTCTCTACCAAGTTCTGTGGTATTCGGTCGATCAGTCTATGAATCTCGTCATGCTTTTGGGCAGATACTGGCCACTGAAGCGGCCGTAGATTGTGATGTTGTGATAGCTGTGCCGGATTCCGGTGTGGTTGCGGCTCTTGGGTACTCAGAGAAGGCAGGTGTTCCCTTCCAACAAGGGCTGATAAGGTCGCACTATGTCGGGAGGACGTTCATTGAGCCGTCCCAGAAGATTAGGGACTTTGGAGTGAAGCTCAAGCTTGCACCAGTCAGGGCAGTATTGGAAGGAAAGAGAGTTGTGGTTGTGGATGATTCAATTGTGAGGGGTACTACATCTTCCAAGATTGTTAGGATGATCAAGGAATCAGGGGCCAAGGAGGTTCACATGAGAATTGCTAGCCCACCAATTATTGGGTCTTGCTATTATGGTGTGGATACACCCAGCTCAGAGGAGTTGATTTCTAATAGGATGTCTGTAGAGGAGGTTAGGGAGTTCATTGGGTCGGACTCACTGGCCTTCTTGCCTCTCAAGAGCTTGAAGAAGTTGCTTGGCCATGAATCTCCAAACTATTGTTATGCTTGCTTCTCTGGGGAGTACCCTGTTCTTCCTAATGAAGTTATGGTGAAAAGGGTGGGTAATTTTGTGGATGATGGTTTGCATGGAAGTTTAGAATCAATAGATGGAGGTTGGGTTACTGCAGCTAAAAATCTGACAGGGGGGAAGCTTAATGGACCAAGAAGTGTTCCTCTGTCATCCTCATGATGAAGATTTTTTTCTTTCTTTTTCCTTTTAATGGGTAAGTGATGAATTTTTTGCTTGCTTCTCGAATTTAATCTTAGGATGCTTATTTTCTTGGATGGGAAACTGATTATACTTATCTTTTTTTTTTGGATAGTAAATGAGAACGGGTATTTCAAAGTTCTAAATGGATCCTATGTATGTTTTCTATAGAAGATTAGGAGTTCTAACAATTAGTCTAGATCCAATCAGGCAGTTCAAAGTTCTAAGTGGATCATATGTATGTTTCTATAGAAGATTAGGAGTTCTAACAATTAGCATAGATCCAATCAGGCAGAGCACTTTTTTTTTATAGGTGGGGAGAGGAAGGTAACAGCCAAGAGACTCGAACTCAGATACCTCCTGGTGAGCATGGGCTTTGCTCACCACAGATGCAACAACTGCGCTAGGCAGTTGTTACAGAGCCTTATTGTGACATATATTGACAGATAACTATATGCTAGACCATCAGATCACTACTGCAAATTTATGGTTCAATTTCATTAACCTATTTTGGGTTCTTTTATTATCACTATTTATGTCGTTGGCTCCCCGTCTATGGCAGTACAAATAAAGTGAATAATAGTTACTTTCATCTGGACAGTCCTGTGATCTGTTCTGTTCTGTTTTGTTCTTTCAAAATTCTTTCATATGTACAGACTGAAGCTTTGCTACTGTTCTTTTTGTTGAGATTGATGCTATGATAGTGGGGAAGAAAAAGGGTGGAATCAGGGAACCATATAATTTAATTGAGTAGAAGTTGAATGCAGAATGTGTACTTACAGTTTTTCTCTTAGCGTTTTGAATTTTCTTTTAATAAGAAAAAGATTTATATATTCGCATTCTAGCTATTTTCTTATGAACTGTGCAGGAAATATACAGTCATCAATGGCTGTAAATGTCTGCCCCTGCCACACTAATCCCCTGTACTGTTCCCCGACACCCTCCTAACGCCATCTGAAGGCAGTCTCGCTTGAGTGTGGCTGAAGAAAAACTGTCCCTTTTCTTATTGGTTGATGCAAATAGTTAGGTATCTTCTAAAAAGTCAAAATTCCACACACAATGTGTTCTGCTTCAGTTTTTTAATTTCTTACATTTCTTTTCATCATTTTACATCCAACCAGATGGAACCTGGGTAATTAGATTGAAAGTAACTCCTTGTTACTGGTTTAATTTTCTCTTTTGTCCTCTATTGTGTGGCCTTCACTTTTGTTCTAGATTTGTGCTATCATTTGATGATCTAATGAAGGTGTTTCTATTTACCCTTAAAAAAAAAAAAAATTCATATTTGTTTCCCTTTCCTTTAATTCCTTATTTGATCTAGTCTGGTGGTTTGAAGTTCGGACTGTATAGGGAAAATATAGGGAACAAGGGTTTGGGACTGCTTTTCAGTTGCACTTTCTCCTCTTTTCATGCATATATTTCATCTAATTGGTCATATGATATGGAAAATAAGAAGGATGAAATGAAAGTAAGTAGTGACTCTGAATAATTCCATACTGTGGATGACTAAAGAAACCAAAAGCATGGGTTCACAACTTTTAGGATGAAGTTGCATGATTTACTCTAATCCAAGAAGACCCATGAGGAACAAGGGTTGGTCCACAGACCAAAGTGTGAACCTCAGAGTCGGTTGCAGCCATCTGAGATAGGTAGCTGAAAGATTCAGTGTGGCATTTTCTGTGGTGGGATGTTAAAGTCATTGAACCCTTTTGACAGCCTCAAGTGGCATTTCTTGGAGAGTTAGTTCTCCTTCCTGCTTCCATGACTGGGTTTAGCTTGTTTGTATTTGCCTTACTATTAATTTTCTCTCAAATAGATTTTTATTCACTTTATATGGTTCGTGGCAATGATGCTCCTGCTAGACTTACATGTATCAATTTATCAGGCTTCTATGTGGTTGTTTCTGCATTTTCAACCTGTGAATAGGCCATAATTGTGTTCTTTTCCGTGTGGATGAGCTATCAACCTCATTTCTCCTTTTCGCCTCGGTTCTCAATTCTGTAACTGAAATCGGTTCTAATAGATATTACTGATTTTTTTTTTTTTTTTGAGTTTGTGGCATTGAAAATCTTAACAATTTCCAAAACTTTTAAACTTAAAAGTTTTGGGATTCTATAGATTGCAAAATGGTGGTGACTCTATTCTTTAGGTTATGTAAATTTTTTCAAGTAGAGAACTCCTTGTAGAATCAGTACTTCAAGTGAAACTGGTAAAAACAAATTTTGAGGAATAATGTAACTAAACAAAGTGAAACAATCTAAGTGAACCTTGTGAATATGTGAACAGAAAAAATAATGAAGGTAGCATCACCGATCAGTAAAATATGTGGTGGTTAAGTTTCATTATTTAGGTGAGTACCATGGACATTTTTATAATCTTCTAGGATAAATTTAACCATAGAAATGTGTCTTAAATCAATTCCAGCTTCTCAAGTAGTAATTATTGAAGAGATTTATGCTCATTTTTTCTCTCGAAAGAGGATGGGAAGTGTAATGGATACCTTGTGAGGTCAGTCCCATGGAACCAAAACAGTATCATATGCCTCCGATACGTATGCTGAGGTTAATGTTTATGTTATTACAGTATTCCCTTTCTATTTTTAATAATTTAGGCCAAGACATGCCCCATTCTTTTGTTTGTTGGTCAAGATCCTGATATATAAGCTGAGCTCAGAGTATATGCTTGTTTCATGATCCGAAGCCTTTTTTGCATATATTCTGTTCTATAAATTTAAGTCAGATTCCTACCAATAGTAACTTTATCTTCCCAATGATGATAAGATCTGGAACTACATCTCTACTATTCATTTTTATTTTTGTTTGTTATCGTGGTGTTTCAACCGGCATCAGTAATATGGGAGCTGCATTGATGAATACCACCCCTGGAGCAACATACTATTGTCACTTCAATTTCTCTCCTACCTGAATACTCGGGCTGGTTTTTTAAAGTGATCTCTGGAGTCTGTCCTCAGCTTTTTGTGGCTTGCAATCCCTTCAACTAATTTGGTCTGGTAATTCATTCATTTTCTGTTCTTACCTGATCTTATGATATAATTCCTAATTGTTTTTAGCTAATAGTTCATGTTTAACGTTTTCTTCAGGTTTTCCTCAATATGAATAAATTCTTGGGAAAACTACATGATTACCCACTTTTGGGTTTTCCTTTACAAAATTACCCACAAAAAGTTTTGGCTAACAAAAATAGCCAAAATTGGGTTTAGGTTTACAAAACTACCCACCCAAAGTTTCAGTTAACAAAAATACCCAAAATCAGGTTTGGGTTTACAAAACTACCCAAAATAGTGACTATTTATCTTCCACATATAATCATGTATTTTTTTATTACACAAACTGTGTGGGTAGTTTTGTAAACTCAAACTCAATTTTGGTTATTTTTGTTAACTTAAACTTTAAGTGGGTAATTTTATAGAGGAAAACCTAATTTTGGGTATTTTTGTTAACTGAAACTTTTGGTGGGTAATTTTGTAAAGGGAAACCCATAAGTGGGTAATCAAGTAATTTTCCCTAAATTCTTCTTCTTCTTCTTCTTCTTTCCTTCTTTTTTTTTTTTTTTATTTATTTATTTATTGAAAGGTAGAGAGATTGGTCTATATATTAATGCATGATCAACGCGAGGATTCCAATTTACATAAATCTGAGATCCAAGGAGTGGAAGGATGCCAATCTACCCTAAGGATAGTGCTTTGCGGGCTAGAGCGTAGCCACTCTGTTAAGTCTCTCTAGAAATATGGGAACAAGAGAGACTAAAAAAGGAAGACAGGTATTTTATAACTTCATAAAGACCCATAATCTCAATCTTGGGGCTGAGTAGATGTTGCTAAGAAGAGAAGCCAACTCCCTATTATCCGTCTCCACCTCAATGTTGTCAATCCTTTAGCCAAGACCTGTGATAGACCATTCCGAATGGCTATACCCTCACCTTGAAGGACAGAATTAAAATTTGTAGGCTCAGAACAAGCTGTAATTAATAGACCTTGAGAGTTTCGCAGGATAAAGCCCACACCAGGCTTTGCTTTGGCTTTGCTCATCCATGCATACGTGTTCAATTTGAAAGAAGATGGGCATGGAGGGTGCCATGGTTCAGGCAGACCATTGGGAGTTGATGTGAGTGATGATGCGAAAATGATTTGGATCATCCTACTGGTAGGGTTAGACATTTTAACAATCAATAATGAAGGGGTGTAGATGGTTACCTTAGTTTTTCTATCACAAAACCTCAAATTGGCCTTAGCCTTTCAATCGTGAAGTTCGCCTTTCACAATCACTTGTTGGTTATCCGTTCAATTCCCATGGTGACGGAGTGAAATCCCTTTTTCAAGAGAAGAGGTAGTAGAGATTTCTTCTTTTTGTTTTTGTATTTCACACAGAGAGGGATAGAGTGATTGAGGGTTCTCTTATTGTATGAGAGTTCTACCTCTTTTTTCACCAAATAAAGAGATTTATCCTTATCTTAGGGAGGGGTGGACAGTTACCATAACTGCTCCAACTCTCCAGTGGGTTTACGTAACCACTTCAAAGTAGGTGAGGATCAAATCCCTACAATTTTGCACATAAGTGTTTAAATTCAAAATTTAAACTCTCACATTCAAATCTAGTCAACATGGTGGGCCCACCTATTTTGATAGACACGTTATCACCAATAATCTCCCACTTGTAAATAAAAAACAATGGATCAGGATCCATATCCTTATGACATTAATTCAAATCTAATATCTATAGATTCCAAAATAACGTGCAACCTTGCAAAAATACATGCCAACTTGAATGTACTATCATAGAAGGTGAATCTAACACGTGAAGGGATAGGACCCCATTGGAATGTAGCATATCATGTAATGTATCAAATAGTACATTCTAAACATAATATTTATCAATACATACATGACAAGTAAATGTAACCAAAACTCCCAATTTAAGTAGATAAATTACGCATCATCATGTGGCACAATATAGTGCATGTGTAAAATTACTGTCAAGTCCCCATTGCACTGAAACTTATATTATAGAGATTCTATAATTTCGATTGGACAAAATTTTTTTACTGAACTACTTTTTAAAATAAATATATTAATTTTAAAAATATTTATAAAAATATTTTATCAAAATGCCATTGGACCCGAATTTTGTCCAATTAATTATAGACTTTCTTTCTTCTTAATATTCTCCCCAAGAGGGCAGTGGATTTCATGTTGGGCATTACTTTCGAATACGATTAAACACTATGAATCGAGTGCATCGATATATAGTAAAAAAGAAATCAACCGTTGGTGCACCAAAAACTCATAATGAGAAATTGCTTCTGTCACACTCTGTTCACACAGAACCGGACCGGTGACTGAGTTAACTCCGGTTAATCCAAACCTGCCAGGATCATCTGATACAGTACCCACCACAACATACCCACATCTAAGATAAAAGTTCAAAAGTTCAGCGAAAGACTTAATTTACCTGTAAATATCCCCAACATACTTGATACCCAAATTGTAGTATATAACTAAGTACATGTGGGCCCGCAGACATGATATTTACACCAAAAGAATAACAATTTACGTATCAAGTACACAAAAAGGGGATCATCAAAAGAATCAAAAAGTAAAATCATGTACAGCATCATTACTGTGGTCCCACAGCACAGTCATCGCACATGCAATCCGTACCGTGCTCATACTCCTCGGGGACCCACCAATCCTTATCGGGAAACTCAACTGTGGGGCCCGACCCCTGATCTTCAGGCGGGTGACCTGCAAAATCATCTAAAAGAGGTGAGCAAGTGGGATGAGCTCACTAGCTCAGTAAGTGAAAAGAAGGATCACACAACAATCCACACAACAATCACATCCATATGCACTATATGCTATGCAGTTCATTGTAAATCTTATCCACCTAAACAACATTACTAAGTCTTTGGTTTTGTGCTACTACAACCACAGTGCGCGTATGCTCCGAGTACGAGTCGCGAACTCCATCCCGCGATACGCCCATAGGGTTGTCGGAGAAGGCCCACCGTGAGTACTCAGAAAAGTAAAGCATGCCGACCACCGGCTCTCAACATAAAGCAAATGACAGAAAAGTAAAGGTGCTGACTTCAGCAATTTAAAAGTAGTACGATTGGCCCTCTTGAATATACCATTGAGGTTGTCGACTGTCCTAATGACCATCCGGGCGTATGTCTAACCGCCACAGTGACCCGACAATCGTGACCACTGCTTCCCCCAAGTGATAATCCAACACCTCAATCCCTGTTGGGAAGGTTCGTAGCACGGGAAAATGATAATCCTAAACCGCATGCTCCTATATGACATAGTACGACTGCATAGTGCCACCGCATCCCATTCCACGGGCCACCAATGCACTCGTTTCCAAGCCGACTACGGCATCTAGTCTAATAATGCATCATGCATAGTAATCCAACTATTCATCACATAAGCACAACAATCATTTAGCATTGAGAATGTAAAACACAACACACATATCATAACCATATGAGGATGACTAATCTATATATAATTTGCATGATGACATGGCTAGTCTAGATACAATTGAATGATGCAAAAAAAGCCGTAAAATAAAGTCAAACATCCTCTCCCCACTTACTTGTTGTGTACAAAAACTCATGCTCGATACGGGTGAGATCCGGCGCGAGAAACTTAAATTTTAGTGAAGCCTATCATAAGTGAATGGGGTTAGCATTTCACCACCTTGGGGTCAAAACTAACAAGATTTGATGGTTAAATCATGTTTAAAACCATAAAAGAAGGTTGTCCGTCCGTTTTGGGTCCATTCGGATACAAAAATAACGTTAGGGGCCCACGGGTGGGTCAAATAGCCCACCTGTCTTCACCCACTTGTCTTCTCAGGTGGGCGGGCTGACCCGTAGGTCTTCTCAGGCGGGCGGGTTGGCCCGTCGGTTCTCACCCACTAGTGGGAACCAAGGGGCCTGCCCTCTCAGGCGGGCTGGTCGGCCCATCGGTTCTCACCCACCAGTGGGAACCGAGGGTCTGCCTTCTCAGGCGGGTGCCCTCAGGCGGATTGGTCGACCTGCCGGTCCTCACCCACCTGAGGGGGCAGAAATTTGCCTTATTCCTTGAAACTTTCTCCAACCTTGGGGAAACCAAATGGGGTTTTTTCAATCACATTTTCCACACATCTAAGGTCTTATAAGATGATTCTAACCTAGA
The DNA here is from genome assembly GCF_013358625.1 of Macadamia integrifolia. NCBI lineage: Eukaryota > Viridiplantae > Streptophyta > Magnoliopsida > Proteales > Proteaceae > Macadamia > Macadamia integrifolia. The sequence goes on from NW_024869034.1 coordinate 420,423, forward strand.
TCTAAGTTAGATTTAAGGATTGAAAAGCCATCTTACCTTCTTTGCTCAAGAATTCTTTCAAAACCCTAAAATCACTTCTTAGCTCAAGAAATCACCAATGCTTCTTAAATCTTGTAAACACTTCTTCAAATCCTTCAAAATCAACACATAGACCATCTATTAAACCTTAGATTCATCATCTCAAGTGGGATTTACAAGATCTCAAGGAATAGGGTTTCACTTGGGTTTGGTGAAAGTTTAAGAAGCATAGCCATTGCTCACCTCCAATCGTAGACCTCATGTTGGGGATCACCCTTCCAGCGTCGGAATGGGAAGATCAAACCTTGGCATCGCTCATAGTCATTCCTTCCTCCTCTTTCTTTCCCTTTCTTCTTCTTCGTTCTCTTTTCTTCCCTTCTTTTCTCTCTCCTCTTTACTCTTCTCACCAACCCTTTAATGTAATAAATGAGAAAAGGAAAAACATAATAAATGCTATTTATACTTTAAAATATCTAGTAACCACATGGATGTGTCACTCAGGTGGGAGGATGCGCCCGCCTATGACCGCCCACCTAAGGGTCGAAACTTAGCCAACAAGTGGGATTTTGATGGAATTCGACTCTCGACATGTATCTCACTCTCGGCACAAGGTATATTATACATATACACTTTAGGATACGGCTATATACTAGCGTTACTCGTACATGGCCTTATGATACGTGCATATACATGGCTTGGGTACACCCGTCTCCTCTGGCACTGATTCGGACTTATCTGGCCAACCTGTGTTCAAAGTCACCCTTGCCATCATGGTCCATAAGGAACCCGTCTTAGCCCTCTCTGGTTCGGGTCCTGCATGGTTGAACCGGGTTAACCGTGTAATTAAACTAGGTTTAAAAAGTAGGGTATCACATTTACCCCCCCATTTTGAAAATTTCGTCCTCAAAATTGGCGTACCTGGTTGCTCGAAAAGATGAGGGTACTTGGCTTGGATTTCATCTTCTTTCTCCCAAGATGCTTCTTCAAGTGAATGATTATCCCATCGCACCTTTAGAAGGAAATGGAGTGATTGTGAAGGGTTTTCACTTTTCGGTCCAAGATTTTAGCTGGCTGCTCTGTATAGGTCATATCAGCTTCTAGATATTCTGGTTCCATGGGTAATACATGCGATGGATCGTGAACGTATCGCTTCAGCATAGATATATGGAATACATTATGAACATTTCCGAGCGAAGGTGGAAGAGCAAGCATGTAGGCTACTGAGCCAACCCGAGTTAAAATCTCAAACGGGCCAATGAATCTCGGGCTCAACTCACCCCTTTCTATGGAACCTATGCAACCATTTTATAGGAGAAATCTTGAGAAACACATTTTCTCCTGCTTGAAACTCAATGTCTTTCTTGCGGGTGTCTGCATAACTCTTTTGACGTGACTGAGCTGCCTTAATCCTTTCTCGAATAACATCGACCTTGTCACACGTCATCTGTATCATTTTGGGTCCTAATATTCGATGTTTGCCTATCTCATTCCAATATAGAGGAGTTCTACACTTCCTACCATATAATGCCTCATAGGGAGCCATCCCAATTGTAGCTTGATAACTGTTGTTATAAGCAAACTCCATAAGGGGTATATATTCTTCCCAACTACCACACATTTCCATTGCACATGCCCTGAGCATGTCTTCTAATATCTGTATGGTTCGCTCTGACTAACCATCAGTCTGTGGGTGAAAAGCAGTACTCAAGTTTAATTGTGATCCCAAAGCATGCTGGAAACTTTTTCAAAATCTGGAAGTGAACCTTAGGTCCCTATTTGACACAATGCTCACTAGCACTCCATACAAGCGCACTATGTTATCCATATAAAGTTGTGCTAACTTGGCCATAGAGAATTTGGTCTTGATGGGAATGAAATGAGCAGTCCTAGTAAGCCGATCAACTATCACCCATATCGCATCCATCCCCTTAGGTGTGCATGGTAGTCCGGTGATAAAGTCCATTGTAATCCTATCCCACTTCTAGTCTGGTACTGGGAGTGGCTGAAGAGTACCATAAGGTCGATGCCTCTCAGCTTTTACTTTTTGGCATGTAAGACAAGTCACCACATATAGGGCTATTGTGATTCTTATGCTTGGCCACCAGTAGTTTTGTTTAAGGTCCTTATACATCTTTGTACTTCTTGGGTGGAGTGAGTACTCGGAGCTATATGCCTCTTGCACTATCTTGTCTTGTATCTCCAAATCATCGGGCACACACAACCTACCTCGAAACAATAATGCCCCATCGCTGGCTAAAACGAAATCAGGGTCGTTCATGGTTTGATCTTGAATTTTAATTCTGATCTGTTGCAACTCAGGATCCAAAGGTTGTTTCATTATCACCTCTTGCCTAATAAACGGATGCACCTGTAGAGCTGCCAGGGATACAGTAAACCATTTAAGGTTTTCTAATTGATATTCAAGCTCTAAGGTTGCTCCTTCATAGAAGAGGGTTTCATCCATTAGCATTGCCTCTTGTACGAGTGGTGGGTTGACTGCTAAGTATGAGAGTGACACAGTCTGTGCCTTTTGACTCAACGCATCTGCCACTACATTAGCTTTGCTAGAATGATACTGAATGTCATAGTCATAATCCTTCATGAGCTCAAGCCATCTCCTCTGCCTCATATTCAAATCTCTTTGAGTGAAAAAGTACTTGAGGCTTTTGTGATCACTGTATATCTCGCACTTCTCCCCATACAAATAATGTCGCCAAATCTTTAGGGCAAAAATGACTGCGGCTAGTTCCAAGTCATGAGTGGGGTAGTTTTCTCTCATATTCCTTTAGTTGTCGGGATGCATACGCTATCACCTTACCATGTTGCATGAGAACACAACCCAACACAACCTTAGAAGCGTCAGTGTAGACTGTCATTCCACCTGTGCCTTCAGGGATGGTCAACATAGGGGCCGACACCAACCTTTTCTTCAATTCCTGAAAACTCTTCTCAAATTCCTCTATCCATTCAAATTTCATACCCTTTTTGTTTAACTTAGTCATTGGTGTTGAGATCTGAGTAAAATTCTCAATGAAGCACCGGTAGTGTCCAGCCAAACCCAAGAAACTTCTAATTTCAGTGACGTTCTTAGGGCATTCCCACTCTACTACTGCTTTCACCTTATCAGGATCCACCTCGATTCCGGCCTTAGACACTACGTGTCCCAAGAATTCAACTTGCTCAAGCAAAAATTCACATTTACTGTATTTGGCAAACAATTGTTGTTCTCTCAGCCTCTGTAATACCATCCTTAGGTGTTGAGTGTGCTCCTCTTCTATCTTAGAGTAGATCAAGATGTTATCAATAAAAATAATTACCCATTTATCAAGGACATCATGAAATACTCGATTCATTAAATCCATAAATGCTACCGGTGCATTGGTTAACCCAAAAGATAACACTAGGAACTCATAGTGACCATACCGAGTCCTGAAAGCTGTCTTGGGTATGTCGTTGCTCTTTATCTTGAGCTGATAATAGCCTGATCTAAGGTCTATCTTTGAAAATACCTTTGCACCTTGTAGTTGGTCAAACAAATCATTAATGCGTGGTAATGGATACCGGTTCTTAATGGTTAGCTTATTCAATTCCCGGTAATCGATGCACATACGCAAGCTGCCATCCTTCTTCTTGACAAACAATACCGGGGCACCCCAAGGTGACACACTTGGGCGAATAAACCCCTTCTCTAATAATTCTTGCAATTGCATCTGCAACTCCTTCAATTCGGCTGGTGCCATCTTGTATGGAGCTTTAGACACTAGAGTTGCTCCAGGAATCAAGCCTATGGCAAATTCTAACTCCCTATCAGGCGGTAGATGCATCCGATCATCTGGAAAGACATCAAAAAATTCTTTAACCACCGCTACCTCTTCTAAAGGTGTAACCTTTGCATCAATATCAAGTACCGATGCTAAGTAACCCTGACATCCACTTTCCAACAACTTTACCGCTTGAAGAGCAGAGATGAGGACCTTACTAGCCCGTTTCATTTTATCTGCTTGATATACCAATTCCTTCCCTTCTTCATTTGTCACCCTAATTAATTTTTTGGCACACATCACATTTGCTCGATGGGCCGACAACCAATCCATGCCCAGCATAACGTCAAAATTCTGTATGTTGAATTTGATGAGTTGTGCATCCAATTTCTTTCCACTGATTTCGACTAGGTATGGCCCGTACACCTCCATCAACCGTGTAACTTTTCCTATAGGCATACTAACAATCATCTCATGATCTAGTGTCCTGGGTGACATACCAAGTTTCTTAGCAAATCTCTTAGATATGAATGAGTGTGTAGCTCCTGAATCAAACAAGACATAGGCTGGTATACCCGATATAGGTAGAACACCTAGTGCAACAATGCATATAAGTATAGCAGGTCATCAACATTTAGCATAAGGAAAATCTTAAATTAAAATGTACCTACTACCACTTCCGTGCTGGCCTCAGCTTCCTCAGCTAATAAGGCATACATTCTTCCTTGTGGTTGATTCCCCCGAGTTAAGGGAGGTCTGTACGTAGAGGGCTGACTGGAGGGTAAGGCTGGTCTGACTCGACAATCTTTAGCAAAATGCCCAAAATAGTGGTAATTAAAGCAACGGATCTGTGATGCCAAAACTGGGGTGGGGCCCCTCTGCACTTGACCTGATACGAATGGGGGACGGGGTGACCTTGTGACTGTAGGCACCGTATTAGTGTTTGGGCAAAAATATGTAGAGCCCGGACCACCAGCTGGCCGAGGAAGATAGCTAGATGGCCTATAGGGCTGTCTATATGTAGGCCTAGAACTATACGACCCACGGTATTCCTTGGATGAGTTGCCTATGTCCGGAAATGGATTAGTCTTCTTCCACAATCCAGGTGTGAGGGACTGTTCTCCCTTCTGCTTATCTTCCATGGTTTTAGCCTTTTGCACAATCTGGCCATAATCTGTCAAATCTAAGACCTCGAGCACTGACCCAATAGATGCCTTTAATCCCTTCAGAAACCTTGTAGCCTTTTCCTCCACTGACCTCATATACCTAGGGCAAAATGGAACAAGCTTTCAAACTGCTATTGATACTCATGGATAGTCTTATTCCCTTGAGTTAAGGTCATGAATTCTGTTTCTTTACGGTCTCTGAAGCTACGAGGGTAATGGTTTGCCAAAAACAACTCCTTGAACTACTCCCATGTGGGTTCCGGATGTGCGGCAAACAATATGGGCTTAGAGGCTTGCCACCAAGAGTTGGCTTCATTCTTGAGTTGCAGCCCTGCACAAATAAGCTTTTGTGCCTCAGTGCACTCAATTATCTCAAATATCTTTTCCAGCTCTTGGACCCACTGGTCTAGCTCTAGAGGATCACTCCCCACCTTAGAGAATACAGGTGGCAAATTCCTCTTGAAAGATTCCACTAACCTTGACGTATTATTCATCGGCGGGTAATTGGGTGCATAAGCCGGATAGTAAGGGTATGGAGGGGGCACCATATACGGAGGAGTGCTGAGTGGCAAAATTGGAGGTGTACCTCCAGATTTTTGCCCCATGCCAGACCCTATAAGTGGGTTTTGTGGAGTAATTATCCAGGGATGTTGACCGGGTTGAGGAAGGTCTAACTGTTGCTGTATAGCAGCCATAAATGCTTGTTGCTACTGGAGCATTTGTTGCTGGAAGGCTTGTTGTGACTACTGGACCATGGTTGCAACATCACTCGGAGTGATGACAGGTGGAGGATCCGGAAGTGTATTCATAGGTGGGTCCCTTTGTGCCACACCCTGATCAAAGGTTTCTTGAAGTTGTGGAAGTGGGGTTTGCCCCATAGAGCGGGACCTTCGAGGATTTGGTGGTCTACCGACAGGACGAGGACCACATGAGGTACCTCGTGCATTGCTACTGGATCTAGTGCATACCATCGTGTCTTTGCACCTGGAACGTACCATACACAAAACATTGGTTAAGCACCCTAGAACTTACATAGGCACATAATCATATGCCAACACACGGGGCATTGTAGTGTATGATGTCTTGCATCTAGCCACAGCTTAGCCTCGAAAGTATTGTGCTAACGCTTCGACAAGTAGGATGATGGTCCCACTCGACTCCCCCCCTTTTTTTCTCTCTCCCAACCGGCGGGCCCCCACCGGCGGGCAGCTCGGGTCGGGCCCGCTGGTCCAACCCGAGGCGGAAAAGGGTAAAGGGGCTTTTAAGCCCCTTTCCTCCCCATTCTCCCATCTCTTCCCTTTGCTCACTCAAGGAAATTTTTGGAGGGTTCTTAACGCATCCACTCGCGATTTCACTCAATGATTCCACGGATTTTGGAAGATCTAAGTGCCTTTCACCCTCAAGTAAGTCTCTTCTCCATTTCTCTCCTTGGAACATGTATCTTGGAGGTTGAATCCATTTATACTCCCCAAAACTTGATCTTTTTCATGTTTCTTTCCATAGAATAATCATTCCATGAGAATATGATCCTTCCTTTGTGACTCATTCATAGTTTTGGGCTTTACTACTCAATCTATGAGAGAAAATCCCAAACCATACCCTAACTTCTCCAATTTGGGGTTTTCTTCTATCTCTAACATTTTCTCCCCAATTAACAACTCAAATGAGATTTCTTATCCTTGATTTGCACTTACGATGTTGGAAAGATCATGGAAACTTGTATATGCTTGCAATCCCATCTCTTTCCCATGAAAATCCATCTCTTTTCTATGAAAATCCATCTCTTTTGTAGTGGGTTTCTTGAAAAAATTTATGGGTTTCTATGATTCTCTTCACATCATTCCATACTTATGAACGACTTTGAATCTCTCTCATTCCTTGCACCTCAATGTCATAATAGAAAATTTCTTTGCATATTCTTGATTGTATAATGATAGGCATTACTATCATTGACATGTAAGCTTCAAGTTCTACATCATTATGGGATTTTTGGATTGAACTTGCACATTGAATTTGGGGTTTTCCATCATTTGACACCAATTACCCCACTTGAGGAAATTCTCATGAGGCTTTCCATCACTTCTCACTTGCCATGCTTTATACTCCTTTGTTACTTTTCTATTTTGAAACATGCTAGTGGATGTCATGTTTTGGGGTTTCCTCCCATTCATTTCTCTATGGCTTAACCACCCCTCTTTTATATAATGATCCACATTATGTGTTTCAGTGCATTTACATGTACTTGCTCACCCACCGATTTGCTTCCTTTGTTATGCAATCATCCTTACTTATCATTATTTCTTCTCTTTTCTTACTAGGATGTCTTCTCGCAAGGGCAAGGAACCCGCATCCTCTTCCAATCGATGTAGGGCCACAACTTCAAAATAGAAAAGTGTAGGGACTAGTTCCCCAGCCCTTTGCACAAGGCAACAAGGACATGCCCCCATAGATCCTCTAGACTATGACGAGGGACTCTTCTAGAGTTTGAGGGTGGAAACTAATTGGCAGACCTTTCTAAAGAGGTCTGTGATGATGGAGAAAACCATGGTAACTCGTGATTTCAACAAGATTCAACTTCAAGAGAGATTTACTGCACTGGGTTGGCAGTCCATCCTTAACATTGACCGCCCATGCTATGAACACCTGGTTCAAAGATTCTACTATAATTTAGAGGTCTCTTACCCATATGGGGAGTACTCAATCACTAGCATGGTGAAGGAAGTGAACATTCATTTGACTATGGACACTCTTGCTAGTATTTTAGATATTTCATCAGTTGGGCATCAATTCTACAGTCCCCCAAGGAGTAAGCCCATGGGCCCATCCTTAAGTTTGGAGATGTAGGACCACATTTACAAGACCATTTATGGCAGCAAGGTGCGTTCGGATTCTGAGACGACATTTCACCCTGAGGCCTATGTATTTGCTCACTTGGTTCAGTTTAATTTACTCCCTAGAGGAGGTCACAGGAAGCAAGTAGGCTTCATAGCAGCCTACATAGCCTTCTGCATCTACAAGGCCTTGGAGGGAGGTGCCAAGCATTTATGCTTGCCCTACGTTATACTTAAGACTATGGAGTATCATGCCACACATCCTGAGGACGGAGGTTTCTCATATGGTAAGACCCTCACCAGGATTTTTGAGTTCTTTGGGGTGGATTTGAGTGGTGAGGAGGGAAAGACTCCCACGGATAAATTTAATAGGGGAAACCTACACAGTATGGGTCTCCAAGCTCTTATGGACGTACCTCAAAGAGCAGGAGCTCAAGGAGGCAGGGACAAGGGAAATATCCACAGGGAGGATGTCCCCAAGGAGGAAGAGGAAATTAGTGAGGAGGATGAGGATTATGTTCCTCAATTCGAGGAGGAGGACTTTCTAGACGAGGATATCCTTAAGGAGGAGCCTCTTGATTCGAGAGATGTTGATCCTAACTTTGCTAGGGCTGCTGACCCCCAACATAGGGCCCCACCACCTGAGAGTGGTGCATTTGACTTTGAGAGTATGATGACTAGTATGAGGGCCTTGAAATATGGGCAAGATCAGCTTCTGAGAAGACTAGATGAGAGTGCTACTAGAGAGGACAATATCTTAGAAAGGCAAGCTACATTAGAGAATTCCTTCCTAAGATTGAGCGAGGATTTGAACACAACGGCCAACGCTATTTCAGCAGATTTTACCCGACTCCAGAGGGATGTGCAACTAGTGAATTCAAGGTTTGATTACTACGACCGTCGGCTCAATGTTAGATCGAGGCCTAGGAGGGATGGAGTAATAGAACAAGACATGACAAGGGTCTCTGAGGACTTAGCTTGCCTATCTTAATCAACTTTTTACTTGTCTCTATGTTGTTTATGTGTTTGTGGTGGACTATATATTTTATTATATTTTTTTTATACTTTTCTCTGTAATTTGACTTGCTAGTATGGTGTTATGATGTTATTGGTGACTTGTGGTTAGTTTTGTTTGCTTGATAACTTATTGTAATTTGGTTGTAATAACGTTAGTTAGCCTTTATCAATTATACTTATTTGTATATATATTTTGTTGTCTATCAGGTGCTTATGTTCGAAAAATTTGGGAAATCTTGTTTTAACGTTGCTATGCTGCCAAAATTTTTTTAAATCCTTACTCGATGGATTATGAAATCAAATAACTAATCTTTTATTTATTCCATGTAAATTTTCTCTCATGCATGCCATGAAATGCAATAAATGAATGCAACCATTTTTTTTCTTTGGCTTTTAAATTCTTAAAAGTGTTTTATATTTACCCACCCCACTTCCTATTATAGACTCTACGGGGTCTAAATGGTATGTTGTGAGTGGATAGAGCATCTCGCCCTCTGATACCACCGTTGTCACACCCCGTTCACATAGAACTGGACCGGTGACCGAGTTAACTCCTGTTAACCCAAACCTGCCAGGATCTTTTGATACAGTACCCACCACAGCATACCCACATCTAAGATAAACGTTCAAAAGTTCAGCGGAAGACTTAATTTCCCTGTATATATCCCCAACATACTTGATACCCAAATTATAGTATATCACTAAGTACATGTGGGTCCGCAGGCACGATATTTACACAAAAAGAATAACAATTTACGTATTAAGTACACAAAAAGGGGATCATCAAAAGAATCAAAAAGTAAAATCATGTACGGCATCATTACTGTGGTCCCATAGCACAGTCCTCGCACATGCAATCCGTACCGTGCTCATACTCCTCGGAGACCCACCAATCCTCATTGGGAAAATCAACTGTGGGGCCCGACCCCTGATCTTCAGGTGGACGACTTACAAAATCATCTAAAAGAGGTGTGCATGTGGGATGAGCTCACTAGCTCAGTAAGTGAAAAGAAGGACCACACAACAATTCACACAACAATCACATCTATATACACTATATGCTATGCAGTTCATTGTAAATCTTATCCACCTAAACAACATTACTAAGTCTTTGGTTTTGTGCTACTACAACCACAATGCGCGTATGCTCCGGGTATGAGCAGCCAACTCCATCCTGCGATACGCCCATAGGGCTGTCGGAGAAGGCCCACCATGAGTACTCAGAAAAGTGAAGCATGCCGACCACCGGCTCTTAACATAAAGTAAATGACAGAAAAGTAAAGGTGCTGACTTCAGCAATTTAAAAGCAGTACGATTGGCCCTCTTAAATATACCACTGAGGTTGCCGACTGTCCTAATGACCAGCCGGGGGGTATGTCTAACCGCCATAGTGACCCAACAATCGCGATCACTGCTTCCCCCCAAGTGATAACCCAACACCTCAACCCCTGTTGGGAAGGGTCGTAGCATGGGAAAATGATAATCCTAAACCGCATGCTCCTCTATGACATAGTACGATTGCATAGTGCCACCGCATCCCATTCCACGGGCCACCAATGCATTCGTTTCCAAGCCGATTGCGACATCTAGTCTAATAATGCATCATGCATAGTAATCTAACCATTCATCAAATAAGCACATCAATCATTTAGCATTGAGAATATAAAACACGACACACATATCATAACCATATGAGGATGACTAATCTATATATAATTTGCATGATGACATGGCTAGTCTAGATACAATTGAATGATGCAAAAAAAGCTGTAAAATAAAGTCAAATTTCCTCTCCCCACTTGTTGTGTACAAAAACTCAAGCTCGGTACGGGTGAGATCCGACGCGAGAAACGTAAATTTTAGTGAAACCTATCATAAGTGAATGGGATTAGAATTTTACCACCTTGGGGTCAAAACTAATAAGATTTGATGGTTAAATCATGTTTAAAACCATAAAAGAAGGTTGCCCGTCCGTTTTGGGTCCATTCGGACACAAAAATCACGTTGGGGGCCCCACAGGTGGGTCAGATAGCCCACCTGTCTTCGCCCACCTGTTTACTCAGGTAGGCGGGTTGGCCCACCGGTTCTCACCAGCTGATGGGAACCGAGGGGCCTGCCCTCTCAAGCAGGTGCCCTCAGGTGGGCTGGTCGGCCTACTGGTCCTCACCCACCTGAGGGGGCAGAAATTTGCCTTCTTCCTTGAAACTTTCTCCAACCTTGGGAAAACCAAATGAGACTTTTTCAATCACATTTTTCACATATCTAAGGTCTTATAAGATGATTCTAACCTAAATCTAAGTTAGATTTAAGGATTGAAAAGCCATCTTACCTTCTTTGCTCAAGAACTCTTTCGAAACCCCAAAATCACTTCTTAGCTCAAGAAATCACCAATGCTTCTCAAATCTTGTAAACACTTCTTCAAATCCTTCAAAATCAACACATAGACCATCTATTAAACCTTAGATTCATCATCTCAAGTGGGATTTATAAGATCTCAAGGAACTCTACCCAAATCAAGGGTTTCACTTGGGATTGGTGAAAGTTTAAGAAGCATAGCCTTTGCTCACCTCCAATCGTAGACCTTGTGTTAGGGATCACCCTTTCGGCGTCGGAATGGAAAGATCAAACCTTAGCATCGCTCAAAGTCATTCCTTCCTCCTCTTTCTTTCCCTTTCTTCTTCTTCGTTCTCTTTTCTTCCCTTCTTTTCTCTCTCCTCTTTACTCTTCTCACCAACCCTTTAATGTAATAAATGAGAAAAGGAAAAACACAATAAATGCTATTTATACTTTAAAATATCTAGTAACCACATGGATGTGTCACTCAGGTGGGCTGATGCGCCCGCCTGTGACCGCCCACCTGAGGGTCAAAACTTAGCCAACAAGTGGGATTTTGATGGAATTCGACTCTCGACATGTATCTCACTCTCGGCACAAGGTATATTATACGTATACACTTTAGGACACGGTTACATACCAGCGTTACCCGTATATGGCCTTATGATACGTGGATGTACACGGCTTGGGTACACCCATCTCCTCTGGCACTGACTCGGACTTATCTGGCCAACCTGTGTTCAAAGTCACCCTTGCCATCATGGTCCATAAGGAACCTGCCTTAATCCTCTCTGGTTTGGGTCCTGTATGGTTGAACTGGGTCAACCGTGTAATTAAACCAGGTTTAAAAAGTAGGGTATCACAGCTTCGATAAGGACACCTCAAGTCAAGGGACCGATCGATCGTACACTACTGATGAGAAATTTATTTTCATTAACATACAGTAACCCACATAAAAAATTCCCGTATGATCCAGTTCAATGTACACACAATATGTACACTCACACTTATGCTCTGGAATCACCATTCCTAGGTACATGCAGTGTGACGACCTTTTAAATAGGATGTCTAATCCTATTCATAATCCGTGAACAATTTTGATTTTGACAAACTCTTGGACAATTTTGGCTCAATATTATATCATGCTAAATAATAAATTAAATAATTTAATTCAATTACTATAGTTTGATGAATACATATCTAACTCTTGTACATCATAGCTAATTTTCCATAAACTTTTCACCCATATTCCCAACATATTTTTCAAAAATGGAAGGTGACAAACCCTTTGTCAGGGGATTATATATATTCTGAGTAGAATCAACCTTAGCTATGGCTATATCACCACGCTAAATAATCTCTAATCAAATGATACTTTTGATCCACATGCTTGTTTTTCTGAATAGCCCTTGGTTCCGTTGCTTGTGCTATGGATCCCCAGTTGTCACAGTACAATGGAATGGGGTGCTCAACGAGCTCAGGCACCACCCCTAGGTTGGTCAAGAATTTCTTGAGCCAAACCCCTTCTTTGGCTACTTCACTAGCTGTCAAGTATTCAACTTTAGTTGTGGAGTCGGCTGTTAATTTCTATTCGGCACTTTTCCATATTATAGCCCCACCACCCATTATATAAATCATACCAGAGGTGGAATTTCTTTCATGTTTGTCAGTCTGGAAATCTGATTCTATATAACCTATGACTAAAAAATAGTCACAACCATAGACCAGGAAGTAATCCTTGGTTCTCTTCAAGTACTTGAGGATACATTTAATAGTAGTCCAATGTTCCTGACCTGGATTGGACTGATATTGGCTCATAATCCCTATCATATGACAAATATCTAGTCTAGTACATAACATGGCATACATAAGATTTCATATTGCTGAAGAATAAGGAATTCTCCTCAAAGCCTCAATATTCTCAGGAGCTTGAGGGCATTGAGACTTGGATAAAGTGACTCTATGTTTGAAAGGAACATTTCCATTCTTGGAATCTATCATGCCAAACTTTCTCAGTATTTTATCAATATAAGTGGATTATGATAAGCTTAACATCCTGTTTCTGCAATCTCTTACAAGTTTAATTTTAAGGATGTAATTGGCTTCACTAAAGTCTTTCATTGAGAAGTTTTGGACAACCACATCTTTATAGATGAAAGTAATCCTACATTATTCTCAATAAGTAAAATATCGTCCACATACAAAATCAAGAAACAAGTGCCGCTCCCATTGACCTTTTATAACGCATGCTCATCAATGTTTTGTTTAAACTCAAACTCTTTGAGGGTTTTATCAAAACGTATGTTCCAGCTCCTGGAAGCTTGTTTGAGACCATAGATAGATTTCGAAAGTCTACACACTTTGTTTTCTTCCCTTGGGAAAGCAAACCCTTCTGAAAAATCTTTCTGGCTGATGCATGTATATGACATCATCTAAATGTTCATTAAGGAAGGTGGTTTGTACATCCCTCAGTTATATTTCATAATCTAAGTATGCTGCAATTGGCAATAAAATCCTAGTGGACTTTATCATTGCTACTGGTGAAAAGGTCTCATCATAATTCACCCCTTCTTATTAGGTGTAACATTTTGCAACCAGTCTCGCTTTAAAACGTTCCACTTTACCATCCACACCTCTCTTCCTCTTGAAAATCCACTTACATCCTATAGGCTTGATGCCTAGGGGTGGATCCTCTAGAGTCCAGAAGTGGTTGGAGTTCTTGGATGCAATCTCAGAGTGCATGGCTTTGATCCATTGAATAGAATCAATATCCTTCAAAGCCTCTTTGCAAGAAAATGGATCTGACTCGAAAGTATCAAAAATCATGTGGAACTCTTCCACCTTTTGATCATCTTCAGGACAAGTGTCAAACAGGTTGGAGGGCTGATGGACCTCTCACTCCGTCGAGGCTTTTGGAGTTGATTCACTTTAATGGGTATGTCAATGGTATATCAATAGGAGGTACAATAGATGCAGAAGGTTCTTGGTCATTAGATATTTCTTATATTAAATCCGATCTACAAGTGACTAAATCCTCTTCAAGGAATGTCGCATGTTTACTAACTAAAACATTCTGATCAATAGGATCATAAAAGTATAACCATAGTTGGTTTAGGGTATCCTAGGAAATAGCATATATTTGTTCGGGATTCCAACTTATCTAATTGTTGCTTCCTTATATGTGCAATGCAAACCCAAACCCTAATATGTTATAGGCTAGGCTTTCACCATACCATAACTCAAAGGGTGTTTTAGGGAAAGATTTTGTTGAAAACTTATTCAAAATACATATGGCAGTCTCCAAGGAAAAGCCCCAAAATGATGCAGGTTATTCTAAATAACTGAGCATAGACCGAATCATATCTAATAGGGTTCAATTTCATCTCTCTACTACACCGTTCTGTTGAGGTACCTCTAGGGTTGTCAACTGAGAAAGAATCTCAGCTTTCTTAAATAGTCCCTGAACTCATCTGATAAGTACTCTCCTCCTCGATCTGATTGAAGGGTCTTGATACACTTTCCCAATTGCTTTTCTACCTCAGCTTGGAACTCCTTAAAATTTTCAAAGGTTTTCGATTTTCGGTGCATTATGTAAACATACCCATATCAAGAGTAGTCATTAGTGAAGATTACAAAATAGTCATAACCATACCTCGCTTGAACATATATGGGACCATACACATCAGAGTGTATATTAATTCTATCAAGTCCTCAGCCCTCTTACCCTTAGTTGAAAAGGGTTTCTTGGTCATTTTTCCTTGTAGACAAGGTCACAGGTTTGGTAATGTTCTACCTTTAGACTTTTCACGGGGCTGTCCTTAACCAACCTGTTAATTCTATCTACTACAATATGACTTAACCTAAGGTGACAAAGATAAGTGGAATTATCTAGAGCTGATTTCCTTTTTAAAGTTACATATGAAAATTCATTTGCATTTAAAACAAATTTCAAGAAATACAAACCATTCTCTAAACAACTAGTTGAAATAAATCATTTGAACGAATAGATAATTTAATCCCAAATTGAAATGAATATCCATCAACAACCAGTTTAGAAATAGAAACAATATTCCTTCTAAAGGAAGGAACATAAAAACAATCTTTTAAAATTAAAACTATTCTTTCAAAAAGCAAATTAAAATCTCCTGCGGCATTTACTGTGGCCTTAGCTCTAGTTCCCATCTTGAGACGAACCTCATCCTTGTTGAGTCTTTTTGTCATTCTAAATCCCAGCAACATATTACAAATATGGATGGTCAAACCAGAGTCAACCAACTATGTATTAGATAGTTCTTCTGACAAATTAGACTCATAAAGGATATAGGTTTCAGAAATACCTTCTTCTGGCTTCTTTTTCAGAGTCACCAGGTATCCATGACAATTTCTCTTCCAATGTCCTTCCTTTTTACAATAAAAATGAGGTCCTTTCTCAGGTTTTTTCCCTCCTTCGCTTTCTTTTTAGCCACCTTAAGGATCTTACTCTTATTGGTCTTCTTCTTCTTTTTAGCTTTCGATTTAGAGGAAAAAGGCTTCTTTTCAGTAGACAAGACCTCAAACGTTTGTTTTTTATATGTTGCATCCACTTTTTGCAACATGTTGCCTAGCTCTGGAAGCTCTACAGAGATTTTATCCATATTATAATTACAAATAGAAGATCCGTAGATTTTCAGAGGTAGTGAGTAAAGTATGACATCAGTTTTGTATTTTAGCTTAAAGGATGTCCATAGGGCTTCTAGTTCTTGGAATAAATTCTATAATTTCATCACACGATCGATAACTGGAATCCCTGGAGTCATCTTAGTGCTATAGAGCAGAGTGACAACCTAACAATGTGCATGTCTGTTTTGACTACCATATAGCTCCTTCAACTCCTCTAACATGTCTTTAGCTAAACTTAGATCCTTTACAGAATCGCCAATGGTCTTGTCTATTGAATTCAAAACAAAAATCTTAGGCTTGGAATTATTTTTTCGAACAACTCACACGCTACTTTCTCCTCGGCACTCATAGTGTCAGGGAATGAAGGTTCTTCGTCTTCTATGATAGACATTAGACCTTCTGTAGTTAGGAGAAATTTAATGTTCCTCCTCCAGTCAATGTAGTTAGGTCTAGTCAGGATATGATCTTTAATGAAGGTAGTGTAGTCATTTATCTTAACATATTGAATATCTACATGATGTACAAGAAAAAAATTAGCATGATGATTATCGTTGAAAAGAAGGGGAAAGTCTAAATACAACAATTATCCACACCTTAAGCTTCCCTTTAGCTATAAGGTGTGATTGGAACGTCTCTACCCTTATTGCATATGACTTATTCTACTGGAGTTCATCATACACATATTGGTTGGATGGAATTGTCACACCCTGCCTCCAATAGGCCAAGGTATGTGGCACTGGACACCTCACTATGTCCAGTTAGCCTGTTTTCTCAGGATCTAGACTAAGACAGATCATAACACCAGAATTACACTATTAAAGATCAGAGTTCATATATACATGCATAGTCCAACAATAAGATATTTTACATAAGCTGCAGTGCCAACTAAGTGATAAGATATAGTTACAATTATCTAGGTGAGAGGCACATACCATACAAAAAAAAGAATATTTACACAGTTTACAGTATCTCACTAGTACACTATATACATAAGAGTATGCAATAGCAGAAATATATACACAAAAAGACATAGGAATAGCCTATCCTATTCCTCAGAAGAACTGGCCTTTGTAGGCACAGTCGTCACATCCATAGTCGAGTCCATGGTCGGTTTCATCCTCTGGAAGATTGGCCAGATAATCCTAGCCACTATCTCATGATCAATGTTGGCAGTTGGTAGAACCCTGGTCTCGTCATCTAGAAAAGTAAATAAAATGGATGGGCACGTCATGCTCAGTGAGGGGGTGGGGCCAAGCAAGCAAACGCGATACAAATGATGTAATGTATGTTCCACACCTATATGATGCACATAGGTTCATTTAGCATTACACTACTTCTTAGTTCATTACTAAGTCTAAGATCAGTGGTATAGTGCTACGCAACGTAGGTGGTATTCTCAACCTAGTACGTTGGGCCTCAGGAATACAAGCTCGTTGTAGATAGGAGTCATCCAGTCCCAAAAATAACCTCGGTCCCCTAGCTAACCCCTAGGTTAATAACCCCGGGTAGGCAAGTGTATAATACGTCATACCCTGCTACTATCCGTCTCTGGGTATAGTACGTTTAACTACAGAAGTGTACTACTGATCAAGTAGCCATGAGTCGGGATTAGTCAATACCTCTCCACCCACTGAAAAGGGGTTGTAGCACTCGGGTGGTGATATCCTAGCCCATAATTTCTACATAATGCATATCCAAACATCAACCTTTCACAACGTGCACACAGTAACCAACAAGCACTTATCAGTGTCCCATCTTACTTGTTCTAGCTTCCCTTTCGACAAGTCAGTTTCAGTTAAATAACAATAATTATATGCACATAACCATAATGCATGAATCATAGGCAAGGTTTACAATAATAAACACTCCATAAAATAAGTCAGGGCATCCACTCACCTTGGTGTTTAAATTCTTGAATTTCAATTCCTTGCTTTAAATAGATTACCTTACTGCAACTTATTTTTCCTATTTCACAAGATATTCAAATTATTATTTACAAAATAAAAATCCTACAATCCACCCCAATCTACTTACATATATTATCCCTATTCCCAATTTAGTTGGGCATTTGACTGTTCTTTACTGCACAATCAAGGTTTCCCAACTTCCTTTACTATTGGGGTTACATGTAGGGAACCACTAGTGGGCTCCACACTTAGGTAACATGTCCTGGAGTCATATCAATAGTCTAATATGGGTTTTAGAATTTCAAACACTATACTCTACCTCCCTAGGTTCTATTTCATTGAAACTTTCATGTACATAGTTCCCACATGGAGTCCAAGGCATGCTGACCAATGGTACAACAGAACTGGCCACTGGAACCCAAACTGGCGAGTTTCCTAGGTAGCAACTAGCTGTTCGATCAGGACTTATCAGTTCCCTATTTTCTATAGAATTTGATTCTGCCAACCCATTGTACTTGGAGTACTCTAAACTTCCAAATTGGATTACATCCCTATTATGTGTTTTTCTTAGGCATAGTGAATCAATATAAAATGGATTGGATTCCATGTTGACCCATTTTTGGGTTCCTATGGGTTGGAATCCAAGATTTACCCCTGCTGATTATATAAAAATTTCAGGAATCCAACTTGGTTTTAATCCATTCTACTGAATTGAACCCTTCCTCACAAATTAGTCTATCAATTAGGGTTGAAAGCAAGGGTTAAAGATTATATAATTGGATTCCTACCCAAATTAAACTCATTACAGGGTTCCAAGGAAAGAATTAATTAAATTATCACAATAATAAAACCTAGAATAATTTTCTGCTCTAGGGCTTTGATAAAGTTTCACCTAATCAATCCCAATTTAGTCTCAATTACCCAGAATGCTATTGGAATAATAGAAGCCTTATGCTTTCGGGGTAACAAGGACTATTTTCTAACAAATTTCAGTCCCTAACTCCTCCAAAATTTAGGGCTTCTTCTATTGGAAACAAATTCAATTTATAGGGACTTCACTACAACCTTCAACTGGGTAAAACCCTAAACCCTAGCTATCAATATAGCTCAACTACCGAATTCTTCCTACTGTATTGACTAATAAAATTGACCTGTGTGCAGCAATGGTCCAGAAATAGCCTTAGGTGCAAGAGCTCTCTTGAAATCTCTTCTTCTTCTTCTTCTTTTCCTTCTTCCTTCCTTTGCTGTTTTCGGCGCCCAACGATTTTGGGGTGGATTACAGCCCTAAGTCTAATTCTCTATATATAACTATATATTACTTAATTAACTAATATATAATTAAATTCATAAACTATTTTCCCCATTTAATTATTGACATTAAAATGTGCATTTTATACCTCATTTGGGTCTCTTAACATAGGGGTAGAATGGGATTTATACAACAGAGATGTGGGCCCCACAACACAAAACACAAAAAACCCAGAAAACTACATATAATACCTAATTAAACTAATATGTAATTAAATTTGTAAATTTAATTTTCCTTTTTATTTATTGGCATAAAATATGTATTTTATACCTCAATTAGGTTTTTTTTTTAGGGGTATAATGGGGAATTGCACAACAAAGGTGTGGGCCCCACAGTGCTAAAACCAAAAAAATATATTCTATCGGGCAAAACCGGCTGGCCAATTTGCACTCGCCAGTTTGGCCATTTTTTTTTCAGCCCCCTATGACATATCATGCTTCCCTTCTATGCCTAGCTCCTTTATTAAGTTAGAAATTACTTTTTTTCCCATACTTCTTGGTGAGTTCTCCAATGATGTTGACAAGCTAGATAGGAGCAAATGGGGTCACTCCAGTCCTCTTGGCACTCTACCGCTGCTAACCAATCCAGCATTGGTTTCCTCTACTCTGGCTTCTTGCCTGTACACAAGTAGGGGTGTAAAATCATATTAGGGTATTACAGGACAATTCTGTCTGTCTCGTAGGCTTCCAATACTTTTAGCCACTTGAGTATCATATCAATTCCTATTGGCTAACATACACTCAAGACTGTATACCCTTTGTTTTGGAGTAAATCATAACATTATGGGCTAGTGTCTACTATCGGAGTACACCCCCCATTGATCATGTTCTCTACCTATCATATATGAGATAATTAAAGACCGTCTCTGAGAACTACTCAAGCATTATCCCATCGGCATCTACAAAAGTAGATCAATGTCACCTCTACATCTACCAACTAAGGGAGGCCATGGAAATCCCACCAGTTAGGATTTTCCATATCACACTTGCTTTTAAGTTTAGGAAAAACGGGCACCTTCATCTATTTAAATAATGCAGTAGATAATATATCAGCATACATCACATCCTAAGAAAAGTTAAAGCATTCATCTACATGACACAAAAAATAAGGGTAATTTACAGCACCACCCCTTAGAGAATGCCACTATTATAGAGACACCCATTGTATAACACCAAATTATACTCAAAACCCCTGCCGTCAGTCTCTGTTAAGTGATGCGATAAAATGACTCTTTAGCCCTTTCGAATAAAAGGCTACCTAAATTGAACTCCTCTGTTTCCTTCTCCTGATCCTCCCCAACGCCGTCACCACCGCCACTTTCTTCATTCCCTTGGACCAATCCCAACAGTTTCTTCAGTATAAACACCGCCGATGTATAGTCATAGACAGATGTGTGGAGGCGCAATGGAATAGCCCACTGTGAGGGTAGCGGCCAGAGATGGATCCCCATCTTCTCTCCTCTCTCTCTCTCTCTTCACCTTCATGTGGAGGGGGGAGGGGTTTCGAGTCGTGTGTGCTTTGCTTACAGGTCCCACACCATCGTATCACCGCTTGGAGACACGTGGAGGCCTATTTCGCTAGAGTGTGAAATTTGTCATTTGAGACGGGGGTTTTGATGATGGTCCAATTTGGGGATCAAGATCATGCAAATGGGGCTTGGATTCGCCACCTAGGGTTATGGGCCTAGGACCCAAGGTTGGGCCCAGGACCCAAGGTTGGGCCCGATTCCTAAGAAAATGGCCTAAAATTTGGTTTGGCCTAGAGATTTGGGGTAAGTGTCAGCTACAAAGCATCTTCTTGCTAGATGCTTGAGAACGAACATTTTTCATAATTAATACTATTCCATATGTATGGCTAACTTATCACACATATACACATTAGTTGAATTCAAACTATTATATACACTAAAACAAAGCTTATTAGATGCCTATATTATGTTGGAATGAGGAGAGAGATTATACCTGAATTTGACCCCTGTTTCAGGTCAAGAGGGGTGGGCCCCTGATTGATACCGACTTAGACTATTTTTTGGATTATCCTAGTCAGGGGAAGATGGTCTTGACCTCCAACCTCCTTTCTTGAGAGATGTTGATTGTGATGGTATCTGGACAGGGTTCCAGCTAGGAATGATCGCTTTTGGATTTGGATTTGGACAGAGCTTCGACTAGAGAAGGCTATTTTTGGCTTTGGATTTGGACAAAGCTTTGACTAGGGAAGACTATTTTCAGGCTTGGGATGAGGTGGCACTCCGGCAGAGCTTCTTCTGGGTATAGGCTAAGGGAGGGCTAGGCTGAGGTGGCACTTGAGCAGAGCTTCCACTGGGAATGGCTATTTCTGAAAAGACTACAGGGACACTCGGACAAGGGTTTGGCTAAGAAAGGCTATTTTCTGGCTTGGGATGAGGTGGCACTTTGGCAAAGGTTCCGCTGGGAATGGCTATTCCTGGAAAGATTCCAGGGACACTCGAACAGAGGTTCGGCTAGGAAAGGCTATTTTTGAAAAAGAAACGGGCTGACCTAAAAATGGATTGAAAAACTCCAAAGTCCTAAAGAACACTTTGAAGATCCGAACAGACTTTCAGATCTTAACAAAGATCTCTTCGTAAACCCGAAGAACCTCAAAAAGGGGGGGTTTCTATCTCAAGAACACTCAAGGGAGGTGGCTCAAGAACATACTATTTTTGGCTAAAAATTGGATCTAACTAAGAATTTGGATTGAAAATCTTCAAGATCCTGAAGAACACTTCGAAGATTCGAATGAGTTTTTGGATTTTGACGAAGATAGCTCCGAAGATTAGAAGAAAATCAAGGGGGGAAGGGGAGGAAAATTTCACTCTGAAAGGGGATTCAGGTGTTTGTTGGTGTCCTTTTTCTAAGGGAGGGGGTATTTATAGTTTTTTTCAACCAAGTAGGAGAGGGGGAATCTCTTTATCCAATGGACGAAAGGGGGCTCTTTCCTAAAGTGAAGAGATAGGATTTTGTCCAATGGGTAAAAGGGGGGTTGAAGGAAAAAATGGGTAGGGAGGGCTTTTGTCTAGTGGGTAAAAGGGGGTTTTTAGAAAAAATGGGAGGAGAGAAATTTTAGCTTGGAAAAAGGTGATTTTCAGAAAAGCGAGAGGAGAGAGAAAGTTGGAAAGGGTAGTTTTCAAAAAAGCGAGAGGAGAGAGAAAGTTTTACTAAAAAAGGTAGTTTTCAAAAAAGTGAGAGGAGAGAGAAAGTTTTACCGAAAAAAGTATTTTTCAAAAAAAAAGGGAGGAGAGAGAAAGTTTTCTCGAAAAGATAGTTTTAAAAAAAGTGGGAGAGAGAAAGTTTTACCGAAAAAGGTAGTTTTCAGAAAAGAGGGAGGAGAGAGAAAGTTTTATCGAAAAAGGTAATTTTTGAAAACGCTGGAGGAGAGAGAAAGTTTTGCCAAAAAAGGTAGTTTTCAAAAAAGCAACAGGAGAGAGAAAGTTTTTCCAGAAAAGGTAGTTTTTGGAAAAGCGGGAGGAGAGAGAAAGTTTTACCAGAAAAGGTAGTTTTCAAAAAAGCAGGAGGAAAGAGAAAGTTTTCCCAAAAAATGTAGTTTTCAGAAAAGCGAGAGGAGAAATAAAGTTTTACCAAAAAAAGTAGTTTTTAGAAAAGCGGGAGGAGAGAGAAAGTTTTGTTGAAAAAGGTAATTTCAAAAAAAATGGGAGGAGAGAGAAGGTTTTGTCAAAAAGGGTAGTTTTTTGAAAAGCTGGAGGAGAGAGAAAGTTTTGCAGAAAAAGGTAGTTTTTAGAAAAAGTAGGAGGAGAGAAAATTTTACCGAAAAAGGTAGTTTTTGGAAAAGCGAGAGGAGAGAGAAATTTTATTGGAAAATGTAGTTTTGGAAAAAGTGGGAGGAGAGAGTTTTACTGGGGGTGCTAGTGATGTCACGGGTGCGCGAATGCATGGGTGTGCTGGCAACGTGCACGGTGTGCGGGCACAATGTGCACGGTGTGCAGTTGGCCCGCGCACAGCTTGCAGCAGGCTCGCGCTTAGTGTGTGGCAGGCCTGTGCACAACATGTAGCAGCCCCGCGCACAGGCTGCAGCAGACCCCGTGCACTGCGCATGGCATACGGTAGGGCCGTGCATAGTGTGCCACAGGCCAGTGCATAGGTGTGTAGCCAGGCTGGACTTGGCAGGGATGGCTAGGCTGGTTGGCTTGGCTGGGTTGGCTGGCTTGGCTGGGCCGGTTGGCTAGGTGGCCGGTGTGCGCGACATGCTCGTGGAAAAAAAAACGTGATTTTTCCAGAATGATTGCCGGAGATCCGTCGGTCCAATTTTGGCGTACCATATATCGTCGGAATCGTATTTCTGAGCACTATCTATCCGTATGGTCATCTTGACCAGATTCCTTCATATATGAAAAGTCAAACTTGGACCCCTTCCCTCCAGTGTGGGGATTTCTAGGATCTCAGACCCGAGAGTGTTTCGGGGTTATCTGGGTAGGTAGGGGATGAATTTTAGGGTGTTTGGGTCAGGTGAGGGATTTTTCCTGGTTTCCAACAGGACTGTCCGTGCACGCGGCATATGTACGGGAAGACGTGATTTTTCGGGGATGATTATCGAAGATCCGTCGGTCCGATTTTATTATATCATATATAAAAAGTCAAAATTAGACCTTCCTCTCTCCCATGTGGAGATTTCCAGGGTTTTGGGTAGGGGAATATTTCCATTAGCATCTCTGTCAGTCAAAAGTCGGAAGTCACGTCCAAGATTCATATTTCATCATAGCCAGAGGAGGGTGACAAAATTGGGTATCTACAGAATGCCCCTCTTTGGCCGAGGACTGTGCCAACAGCCGAATGGCAAAGAAAAGAACAACCATATTTTGTCACCCGGAGCATGTACTGCCACCATCTTGCTCAGTTATGACGGAGTTGAAAAATTCAACATATAATATCTCCCACCTACTTTGAAGTTGAGGACTTACCTGGGGCTGCCAATTGTGGAAAGGAATTCGCTGCTCTTCCAATCCTGTAAAAAAGGTTAGTACTTTGATCCTGATTCTTCCTTAGCTGGGCTTCGTATGTGCCAGTTCAGGGAAATATGGTCTCCAGGTTGGGTCTTTCGAGCCAATCTGGACTATTTGGAATCGATGGTTATAAGAGAGGAATTCGCTGCTCTTTCGATCTTACAACAAGTAAAAAAAAAGTCTGATGCTTGGATTTTCCTTAGCTGGGCATCACATGTGCCAGGTTAGGGAATTTGGTCTTTTAGGTGAGATCTTTCAAATCGGGTTAGGCTATCTGGTCTTCCAGGCTAGTTCTTTCAAATCAGGATGGGCTATTTGGTATTTTGGGCGGGTTCTTTTGAACTGGGCTGGGCTATCTGGTCTTCTAGGTGGGTTCTTTCGAATCGGGCTAGGCTATTTGGTCTTTCAAAAGGGTTCTTTCAAATTGGGCTGGGCTATCTGGGACCGAGTCAATGAGATTGGGCTGCCTGGGGCTAGGTCAGTGCAATTGGGCCACCTAAGGCCGGGTCAATCATGTCTTTTCTTGATTTTTCCTTGATTCTTGATTTTTGGTTCAAAATTTGATTTTTTATTTTGATTCTTGATGTTGATTTGGAATCTTTTGATTCTTGATGCTTGATCTAGAATCTTAAATTTTTTTTATATAAAATGGGTCCCCTCCCTTGTTCATTCTTCATTCTAACTTTTCCGAGTGAAGTGAGTTCCTAGAGCCCTCTGGTTTTTCTTGAAGTTTTTCCTCTTGTTTTGGGTGTTCTTCATTTTGCTCTTGGAGTTCTTGAAGATATTCATCTTGTTCTTGGTGTTCTTCATTTCACTCTTGGAGTTTTTGAAGATACTCATCTTGTTCTTGAGGGAGGAGTTATTTGGAGAATTTGACATTCTCGTGGGCTTTCGTGCAAATTGGGACACTTTTTGGGGGCTTTTTGAAATTTTTGAATGTTTCAGGAGCTTTTTACAATTTTTGAAAATATGGCTAAAAGGAGGAAGTGGAAGACTCTAGGAGAGGTTCAGCTCGAGAGTTGCAGCAATCTTTCCCCAGGGATGAGGGCCGGGCCGATTGGTATTCCGGGCAAACCCTTCACAATAGCCGGAATTACATCTGCAACTCCATATGGGGTTCCTGGGTAAGTCTTTACATTTCATTCCTTATTTTGATCATCTTTTTATTCTTGTTTTGTATTTTTTTTGCTGCTTCTTTTCTTTTATTATTTATTTATTATTTTCATTAGCATGAGGGGAAGGAACCACCTACCTTGTCCTCCTATAGCCACCTAAACATGTTTCAGTCCTGCTATAGGATGCTCCCTCGTTGGGTGAAAGAGATGGTTGATGATACCTATTTGTGCCGGCTGACCCTTATAGAGACCCAAAAGTTTAATCCGGCATTAGTGGGGGCCCTGATGGAGCGTTGGTGGCCGAGTACTCACACTTTCCACCTTCCTATTGGCAAGATTACCATTTCGCCTATATGCTTTTATGCCTTGATGGGCATTCCATTTGGGGATAGAACCATGATCCTAACCACAGGATTCCCGACTACTGAGGAGTTCGCAGATCTGATCGGTATCACCATTAAAGCCGGCCAGACGTGCATCTGCCTAGGGGAGACTAGTGCCCAATGGTCGAAAGTTAGCCTGGGGGAGAATCCAGGCAACATGTCTTAGATAGCACGGTCCTTCCTACTGCCGTGGGCCAGTGCCTCTTCAGTGACCTCTGAGGGAGAGTAGATATCCGCCTGGTGTTCTTCCTCAACAATCTTTGCTCAGTAGATACTTGGGACTGG
Organism: Macadamia integrifolia; assembly: GCF_013358625.1. NCBI lineage: Eukaryota > Viridiplantae > Streptophyta > Magnoliopsida > Proteales > Proteaceae > Macadamia > Macadamia integrifolia. The sequence goes on from NW_024869034.1 coordinate 446,183, forward strand.
GGCAGGGCCGCCTATGCATATCTCCTATGGTCCCTGGACCTACTGTCCTATAGGGATAGGGGCCTCAAGGGGGTAGGCTACATCATCCAGGTGACTTTCCTTCTCATATCTATTTTCTTTCAGTCATTTAGTCTGCACTTTCTTACTTTAATTTCTTGAAACAACCCTGGTGTTTTGAGCATCTGAGAACCATAGCCCCTAAACTGAGGGATACTGAGACATTCCTCTTTCCCTTGGCCACAAAATGGGGAGATAACCAGGTGGTTCGGGCTCGACGTCATCCTCTAGGGACCACCGATCATTCTCTTTTGAACGATCTGATTGAGGTATGCCATGTCTGATATTGAAATTCTATTCGCATGGTGTCGTACTTACCCTTCCTTGGTTTTGTAGGCTACTTGGAGACCATTCTATGACTTAGTGTTTCTGGATTCTGAGAGTGTCGATTGGGCTCTTCAACTATTTGCGAACCAAGTCCTTTTCTAGGGCCTATGGGGCCATGCCTGGTACCTAGGAGAGAGAATAGTACCCCAGTGGTCAGACATCGATTCACATCCTTCTCCTAGTCTTCCTCCATCCACTATGCATTATCCAGAGATTGTCCCTAAAGATGAGAAAAAGTACTTGGCTAATGGAGTATGGGAGGACTCTTTTCTTGATCTGGATAGGGACGATAGAGCCTTCTTGGAGGACGAGATAGTGTGCACCCCTCTTGGCCCCAATGGTCCAGTGGTATGTTGCCCTTTCTTGAGTATTTCCTGCAGATTCTTCCTTATTCTGGTCTTGACTGATGTTCTTTCAGGGGAGAGTGAGACATGTAGATCCTTTTGTTGTTCGGTCGCATGCCAGTGCTACTTATCCTTCACAAGCAGGGCCCCCTACAAGTGCCGGTGGGTCTCTCAGGGTTGCTAATGTCCCTTTTCATGGCTTCCCTGCCTGGACCTATCCCAACGCGGCCAACCCCAGTCTCCCTCATCTTCTAGAGACAAACACAGATGTAGACACTTCCCTTGGGCTACCTATTCCTTATGCTTATGTGAGTATCTGATCATTTTTCAATTAACTCTTGACTCCCTTTGGCTGATATGCTCTTTCTCAGGTGTCCCTGGAGATCTATGTTGAGATTAGGAGGATGCACTATGGCCTGTGCGAGGTGATAGTTGCTAAGGATTGGGAGAATGCTTAGCAAAGTGCATTGATTAAGGACTTGACCCAAAGGTTGGAGCAGGTTGGAGTAGCATCTATGGGCTCTTCGGTGCTTCATGAGGACAGTTCAGAGTACGGTTCAGATGATGGCTTCTGACATATAGGGATTTGTTCCAGCATTTCTTGCAAACACAAACACATGGATATTTTCTTTCTTTTTTCTTTTTCCCTCCCCTTGTTGGTTCATTATTTTATTTCAACATCTCTATGAAAACTTACTTTTGGTACAAAAGAAAATCTTTCTTCCTCTTTTTTTTTGTTTACTTGCAATGCTTAGGAAAATGTGCATAGGCAAATAAAAGGACGTGTGTGTCAATCCCATCAGTCTGACATAATTGTGGCCAGGGGTCTTCATCAAAAAATCTTCTTGTGGCTTCTCTTGGCACCTCCATGCAATATCCTGCACAGCCCTTTCCTGCAAGTACTTCTTCCAATCGGTGATAAGGTCAAATTCTGGAACTTCTCTCTTATCCTGGTAACAAAAAACTCTGAGTGGGCTTCCCCTTAATGGTGTGGTGAGCTTTAGTTTCTCGAGGACCTAAATCTGAAAAATAGCAAGACTTCCTTGATAATGATCTAGTCCGAATTTATGGCCATAGTTCATGTCATCAAATCCCTTGAACGTTTCTGCAAGAACCGTAGGGACGATGTCTCCTCCCTTCTTCAATTGTTTTACTACCTCAATCAGAACAGATGGTGCAATATGCCCGGGAGTGCGGAGAACATAACGAGCTATCATGCAAAGTAAATAAGCATCCAGGGATCGCTGCTGATGGATTCCTCCCATTGGTAGATATTGGATGAAGATCTGAGCCATCTTCAGAATGTCGATCTTCCCATACCTGACAAACTACTTTACTTCTTCTTCTTTCCATCCCAAGAAATCCTAAATTTCCTCTAAGCAATCCTTCTTCAAAGAGGGTTGGAACAAACTGCCTTTGGGTGGAGAAAACATACAAACCCAAAATTCTTCAAGAGTTGGACAAATCTCCGCTAATCCAAACTGAAATACATGTAGGTCGGTGTTTGAGATTTAAAATGTAACCACAAGCGTACGGATCAGTGTAGCTACGGGTCGAACACAGGGAGAGCAGCCACTTTATTTTTTATTTCTTTTAATAATGCGAAAGTGAACTGATTAATGGTTGTGATCTAATTCTAATTACCGTCCTAAACATATGTATCTAAAATAACGTCCTAACCATT